>NC_133619.1:478483391-478678391 GCF_048593235.1 Sminthopsis crassicaudata | reverse complement strand
AGTGAGGAAGGGAGAGGGAATAAGCATTTATTAAGTACCAGCTATGTGTCGGGTACTGTCAAGCATTTTACAAATATCTGAAAGGAAAAAAGAGCATGGCACTAAAGCATGGAGATAGAGATGAAATGTTCCCAGTCATTTTCAGAAATATTACCACTGGAGGGGCAGCTAGGTGGCGCAGTGTATAGAGCACCAGCCTTGAATTCAGGAGGACCCGAGTTCAAATCTGATCTCAAACACTTAACACTTCCTAGCTGTGTGGCCCTGGGCAAGTCACTTAACCCCAGCCTCACCCCCCCCCCCCAAAAAAAAACCCCAAAAAACCAAAAAAACAAAAAATATTACCACTGCCACAGTTAAACACATGCTATAATTCTTGTTATACTCTTTGCCTGGGGCAGATGCAGTGCTCCTCCTCTCAGATTCCTTGTCTATGACTACTTTGGATTGATAGTTCTTTAACAAATTCATGTTTAAGCAAATAAAAGAAAGAAAAATTTTTAAATGCAAAATTTCTTCAACTTTCTGATTCAAATAACTGGCAAGGATCCTTTGTTTCAATGTGTCAAAGTGGGTCAACTCTAAGAAAAAAAAATTATTCTTCAACTACAACTTAGTAAAAAGAAGGTAGAAATCCAAACAGATCTAAGAAAATTCCAATAAATTTTAGATAGAAAATTCCATCTGCATTCAGAAAAGAACTATGGAAATTGAATGTAAATCAACACATGCTATATTTACTTCTTTTTTTCTGTTTTTTTTCTCTCATGGTTTTTCCCTTTTTTTCCCTAATTTTTCTCTCCCAACATAATTCATAAAGAAATATATATTTAAAAAGTTAATAGATACGTATAACTAGAAAAAATAAATCAATTAATAAAGGGGGGGGAAGAAGAAATCCAAACAGAAACTTGATCTCCAGGGCTCACTAAGACATATTTTTATTTGAAGGGACAACAGAAACATTATTGGAAGGAAATTTTTCTTCTATCACCAGGCAAGAGGATAGAACCTAGATGGTTCCAAATTTTAAGAATTTAACTTTTGACATAATGAGTTAGTCCAACTGGATTAGAATCAAGGGATAAGGATAGAAATTGGGATTTATCTCCATCTAGAACTGTGGTTTCATTATATAGGGAAATACTGGATAAGGAAGGCCCTTCCTCAAATGTAATTTGGTACCTTCTCTTCAATTTATAGTTATAGAGACTTGCTTAATGCACTAAGTAACTTGCCAAGGGTCACATAACTAGAGAATCATAAGTATGGCCCAAACTTAGGTATTCCTGACTCCAAAGTCAACTTTCTATGCACCATGATGTTTATTGGAATAAAAGACTAAGAAAAAACAACAAAAAAGTAGCTGATTTTTCAGTCAGTAAGAACTGGATTTTAATTCATTTGATATGACTATGACTCCCTACTAGCTATTGATGATTAAATTATTAGTTAACTCTTTAGGAAAAATTACTATTTTCATAAAAGTATCCATGACTAGATCTTGTGTACTCTCAGAAAAAATAAAAAATTCTGGGGATGAAGACAATCAATAACTTGGTGACAATGAATTTCCTTCCCTTTCCACCTACATCAAAAAAAGGAGAAAACTCAAGTCAGACAGGATTCCCTTTGCATTACATACCGCAACTTCTGCATTTGCCAGTTGACATCCCAGAGAAGAAGTCAGATGTGGGAAGGATGGCCTTTTCCTGGAGTCAAAAGACCAGCAGGATTGCATTATAAAATAGCTGTAGGAACAATGGAACAAGGAGAAGGACCAAGATGAGTAAAACAATATGAAGTCAAATTTGTTAATTTCCGTTTCATGAACTGTCATTTTGGCTATATGGAGAGCTAATTTCAAGCTAAATTCTTCTGTGAAAACTTATAACTGTAACAGGGAAAACAAAAAGACTTTGGGAAAGAATGGAGATGTATTTAAAGGAAAGATAAATGGTTGTCTGGTGCAGAGATCTTGAATGTTGATTGATGTAGAGTTTGATCACCCCTAGGGAAGTAAGCTTATTATAATTGAAGTTGTCCAGGACCATCAAGTCACATGGGTCCTACAGGGTTAGAGTAAAAAAGATAAAGAGATTTGGCCCTCTTATAAGCAAGGCATCATAAACTTAGAAAAGGGAAGGACTTCAGAAACCTTTTAGTCCAACCCCCTAATTTTATAGGTGAATAAACCGGTCCAGAGAAATTTAATGATTTTTCCATGGTCACACAGATACTAAGCATCAACCATAGTATTTGAACAGAGATCTTCTAGAGATGATTTTCCTTCTTCTATACCAGGAGCTCACAGCAAAATTAAAATTATATGTTTTTGATACATGTTTCAATTATGTCTGACTCTCTTAGACTCTATCTGATAAAGATACTGGAGTGTTTGACACTCCATTCTCCAACTCATTTTACTGATGGAGAAACTGAGGCAAATAACATTAAGTGATGTGCCTGGGGTCACAGTTAGTAAATGTTTGAGGTTGGATTTGAACCCAAGTTTTCCTGACTTCAGGTCCGGAGTTCTAACCATTGTACCATCTAGAGTATGATTATTTGTTATGCTGAAATCATTTTCTAAGGAACTCAAGTGTAAATTTAGGTTTTTCTTTTTCATGAGAAATCATTTTTTTGTCTGTTGTATTTTCTCATCATTTTACTTACCAGGGCCTCTGAGGGAAAACTAATGCTTGTTTGAAAAGAAATCTAATGTCTTTTAAATCTCGACTTAAGCTTCCACTTACATTTCTTCTGTAGCATAAAATGGCTGGTCCATTTTAAATCCACTTTGAATGAGCTTATAGAAATTATTGTCAACTGGAATGCCAGGGTAAGGATTCACACCTGAGAAAAACATCATGGAAATAAAATCAGTATTCAAATGGAACATAATTAAAATCAAATAAGATCCTCCTCTCCCTTTTCTAGCTCTTCTGTTGGAATTGGCTCCTTGAGTGGGAAGAATACAAGACAGAAGAAACCTAAAACTGGAATGCAGTAAGATAAGCCTCCTATGAGAAAGATCATAGATCTAGAATTATAGGGAACCCAAGAAGCCATTTGCACCAACTCCTTAACATTACAGGCAGGTTAAGTGACTTGTCCTAAGATCACATAGTAAGAATCAGTTGTAGGATTCTAAACTAAGGTCCTCTGAAACCAGAGCTAAGAACCTCAGAGGTGTCAAATTCACCCTTTAGGATCTAACCAGATTTAAATGTAATTGGGAAATGTTTAACAACATAAATAAAAATATAATATAATATTTTATTGTTGTTCAATTATTTAGGTTGCCTCTGACCCATTTAGAATTTTCTTGGCACAAATACGGGAATAGTTTGCCATTTCTTTCTCTAGCTCATTTTACAGATGAGAACTCTGGGACAAACAGGGCGAAGTGACTTCTCCAGAGTCACAGTTTGTCAGTGTCTGAAGATTTGAATTTGGGAGGACGAGTCTTCTTGACTCTAGATTGGGCACTCTATCCACTGCACTATCCAGCTGTCCCACAATATAACCTAGATAATGTTGATTTGTGATTCTCTAATGCAGTGATCTTTTCTATTGGAATGTGATACCTTTTATACTTTCACCTATAGCCAACTTCCTTATTTAATAGATGAGAAAACAGAGATCAATGGAGAACATTGCCCAAGGCCATAACCAAGGTAGTAAAGGATAGAGCCAGAATCTGAAATCTGATCTTTTGATTGAATAATTTTTTCCAAATACATCTCTCAAAAGCTGTTTTTATTTTAGTCTTTGGGTTGCCAAAGCTTTGAACATTTTTTTGAATGGATTAAAACATACCAAGAGAAAATATTTCCCAAAGCAATATTCCAAAGGACCAGACATCACTCTTAATTGTGTATATGCCTTCAAATAGGCTTTCAGGAGCCATCCATTTCACAGGTAACCGAGCCTGTAGAAAACCAAAGAGGAGATCAAAAAGTACTTTGACATTATTTTTTTTTCTATTTAACAATGTTGTTTTAATAAATTCAAATTTGTTCTGATAATTCCACTCTTTAAAAATACATGCTTCGAAATAAGGAAGAATTAAATGACTAGAACCAAGAGAACATTGTATATAGTAACAGCAATATTGTTCAAAGAATAACCATGAATTTTTTTCTCACTGTTATTATAAGTACTCAAATTAACTACAAAGGACCTATGAACAAAGATGCTATCTACCTCCAAAGAAAGACTGATAAACAGAAGTATATGTAGTTTTGCTTTAACACATACGTATACATATACACACACACATATAAAAATATGTGTATGTGTGAGTCTATAAAATAAATAATTTTAAAACATATGTTTAAGCTCTTTTTGTGGTGGCAAAGAATTAGAAATTGAAGGTATGTTCATAAATTGGCAAGTGGCTGAAGGAGTTGTGGTATATAGTTGTGACAGAATGCTATTGTGCTGTAGGAAATGATGAGCAAGATGCTTTCAGAAAAACCTCAAAAGACTTAAATGAAGTGATGCAGAATGAACCAAGGGAACATTCTAGACAATAAAAGCAATATTATTCAATGATAGCTGTGAATGATTTAGCTATTCTCAGCAATACAATGATGCAAAACAATTCTGAAAGATTTAGGATAAAAAGTGCTATCTACCTCCAGAGAAAGAAATGATGGAGCTTGGATGTAGATTGAAGTGTACTTTATTTTACTTTACTTTCCTTGATTTGGTTTCTTGTTGGGGTTTTTTGTGAGGTTTTTTTGGTCTGTGTTTTCTTTTACCGTATAGCTACTGTGGAAAATACACTTTGCATGACTACACATATATTATATATATATATATATATATAATATTGCTTTCTTTCTCAAGGAATAAGGAGAGAGGAAGGGATAGACAGAATTTGGAGCTCAAATTTTTAAAAGATGAATATTAAAAATTATTTTTACATATAATTGAGGAAAAAAAGAAAAAGTTTTCCCCAAAAATTGCATGCTTAGTTTACAGCCTAGAATTTAGGGTTACAATCTGGAAAATTAACTTTCCCCCTTTTATTTTAACAATAGGATCAGTACTTTTGAAAAACATTTATTTTCAAATAAATTTAAAAGCATAAAGGTGCATAAAATCTGGCTGGCTTGTCAGTAGACAATTGCTCATCAGCCAATCAATTGATCAGGAGTATTTTCAAAATACTACTGAAAGTAGTATTACTGAAATAGTTTGCCACTGAACTTATGGAAAGACTGATCATCCTGGAAATGCTGCCATACATAGAACTGTGGTAAGAGTGGCATGTGTCATAATTTCCAGAACTGCCGGCATGTGGGCTTCTGTGGCTTTATTGACATCAAATATGATGAAAAAGGCCTTTTGAGCCAGATTAAGAGAGTCAAGTCAGGTAACCAGATGAGGAAGATATCTGTTAAGGAGGAAGCCACAAGATCTTAGATCCTAAATAAAGACTTTTTTTTTTTTTAATCTCTCCTTTTAAGCAGAAGGGGCAGAAGAATAGGCTTTCCACTGCAATATGTGCTCTTTGTATGGCTTGTATGACTTACTAAGAATATTCAAATCTTTCAAAATTAACTCAGTTTTGAAAGTTAGGTAAATGGATTTTCTGACTGGGTTATTCTAATTGCTTGATCAAAACCAGAAGAGTGATTTGTGTTTTGTGGGTAAGATATTTATTCACTTTAATGACAATTTATCAGTTAGTAAGATCAGAACGATTGAACTGTATTTGGCTTATAAATATAAGTGGTACTGACTTTATTCATAGTGGGATCAGGGAACTACACAGGACTGGTGAAGATGACTGAATCTAGTGGGAAAAAGAATTATCCCTATAGCTAGGAGATTTTTTTGAAGTTGTATGGAGTTCTCATATGTTGGATCCTCTTTTCACTCAACAAAAAGAAAAATTCAGAATATACAATATTTGTCACAAAACTCCTATTGGATTTAACAAATAGCTAATTCATTTTTTAAGTGCCTGCTATGTGCAAGGTATTATAGTAGGCACTGGAGTTACAAAGACAAAAGTGAAACTGTCCTGCCCTTAAAGAGCTACAGTGGGATAGGTACACAGATAAGCAATGCAAATTGATTTGGGAAGGGAAAATTCTAAGAACCGGGTGCTTGGGGAAGACAGGACAAATCATAGTTAAAGTGATATTCAGGGAATGACAAAAAAAGGCAAATGCTGAGTTCAAGGAAGAGTTTTCTTGCTGTTCAGTTGTGTCTGACTCTTCATGAGTGGGAACGCACTGTAGCATACTAATATTGTCCATGGGGTTTCCTCAGGGAAGCTATTGGAGTAGTTTGCCATTTCCTTCTTCAGTGGATGAAGGCAAATGAAGATTAAGTGATAGGCCCAAGATCATACAACTCATAAATGTCTGAGATAGGTTGTAAACTCAAATCTTCCTGATTCTAGTCTCAGCACTATTCACTGTGCCATCTAACTGCCTCCCAAAGAAACTAATGACTAAGAGTAGTAAAACATGAGACTGGAACAGTAGCTTGAAGAGATAGATAATTGAAAGCTACAAACTGAGGAGAGTTTATGTATTATCCTTTGGACAAGAGGGAGCCACAGAAGATTTTTGTACAGTGGAATGACATTGCCAGACCTACCTTTTCAAAGATTGTTTTGGCCTCTGTGTGGAGGAGAGATTTGAGAGAGGAGAGAGTATTAGCAGGATGACCAGTTAGAAGAAAATTGTCATAGGCTAGGTAAGGGGTGATGAAGATCTGAATTTGGTCATGTAAGGGAGGAAGAGACAGATATAAAAGATATTACTGAGATAGAATAAACAAAATTTAGCAACTGTTTATAGATGGATTTGGAAGTTCAAGCCTCTGGAATATTCTAGTATCTTTCATATTTATCAGAAAAAATAGAATAATTTTATAATTGATTATATTTGGGGGGAAAATAGAAAAAGAGACTTGATAAGCATTAACAGAGTGTCTGGCACAGAGTAAGCACTTTAAGTATTTTTTCATTCATTCCTTTATCAGTAATGATATATACTATTTGTAAGACAATTGGATATTAATTATGTCTCCTCATTTTATAATTAAAGGAACTGATATTTTATACCAGTAACTATGACTTTTCAAAGAAATGCTCCCTGAAATGTTATGAAAGGAACTTCAAAATATGTTTCAGGTTAGAATTCAATTAGAATCAATCTATTTCTGGCTAGCCAATAAGATAGGAACCGTTTTGGTGCTTTTTTTGTGTGTGTAATTTCAAAGCCAAAAGATTTCTTGGCACAGAAATCAAAGCTGTTATTAGGCATATGTTTGGGATGTTACTAGAAGGGAAGGGGAAGAGAGCTCATTTCTAAATAGTAAGGTTCATTGTCTTATCAATCAAAAGTAATTGTAATAAAATACATTCATTTACTAAATGGTAAGCATCGTGAGGACAGAAAGTATTTTTCTCCCTATCTCTCCAGTACCTTGTACTCAAGTATCTAATATATTTTTGCTTAATTGAATGAAATCGAACAATGACATAAAAATAAAAATGAATAAAAACGTCAGCCTCACATTGCCCCTGACAACATAGTTGGAGTCATTCATTATATCTCTGGCCAATCCAAAATCACATATCTTCACCATTTTCCCATGAGTTACAAGTACATTCCTGGCTGCAAGGTCTCTGTGAACACACTAGGAAAAAAAATAAATGTGATTTACTATTAGAATAAACTTTCTAGGACAAGCAAACTGCATACCCTTTGACCCAGTAATAGCACTACTAGGTCTATATCCCAAAGAGATAATATAAGAGGGAAAAAGAACAACATGCAAAAATTTTTTATTGTGGCTCTTTTCATGGTGGCAAAATATTGGAAATTGAGGGATACTTATCAATTGAGGAATGGCTGAAACTATGGTATATGAATGTTATGGAATACTATTGTGCAAGAAGAAATAAAAACAGATTTCAGAAAAACCTGGAAAGACTTTTAAGATTGATACAAAATGAAATGTACAGAACCAGAAAAACATTGTACACAGTTAAGGCAACATTATGTGATGATCTACTATCACTGACTCAGCTCTTCTCAGCAATTCAATGATCTCAGACAACTACAATGGACTTATGAAGGAAAATGCTATCCATAACCAGCTAAAAAATTGATATTCTCTGAATGGACGTAGAAGCATATATTTTCATTTATGCCATTCTTTCTCCTGTTTTTTTTCCTTTCATAATTATGATTAATATGGAAATGTTTTACATGAGAGCACATGTAAAGTATATCAAACTGCCTATCATCTTCAGAAGAGGGAAGGGGAGAGGAAAGAGAGGGAAACAGTTGGAACTCAAAATCTTGTAAAAATGATGCTAAAATTTTTATTGACATGTATAACTGAGGGGAAAAATTCTATTTAAAAAAAAGAACAAGTTTCTTTTAGGTTCAAGACTAATATTAAATATAGTGACATCACGCAACTCATTAATTTTCCAATTCTGAGCATGATTCAGTAAAAAGTTTAACAGATGAATGGGGACAATGTATGTAGTCCATTTCCTCATTCTCATTTATGGTGAACGTGGGTCTTCCACAGAGACCCTATTGAGTCATGCAAGGAAAGGAAAGAGGGCCCCATTGTTTTCAGATTGGTCACATAGCCATTGGGGAGCATGTAATATAATCGATGGTGACTTAGAAGATCTATTAACCTTTCACTCTAAGAAGGTTCCTGAGAAGTGGCAATACCAGAGACAGCAAAGGAATAGAATGGTGAAAGAAGCAGAAATATGAAGGTGCCAGGAAAGACAGATATATTTTGGGAGAAAAATGATCATAAATTTGGAGTTGAATTCTTAAGGGAAATGGATATCAGAACACTAAAGAGAAAGTATAATCAAGTTATGTGGCAAAAAATGGGGGGGGGGAATTAGGAAAACAGATTCAGGCAAAAGTTAGGATAGAATACACAACATGAGAGCAGAGGGACAAAGGCATTTAAGAAAGTAACAGTGATATATGACATTAATGTAATGCTTTAAAGTCTGCAAAACACCTTTTCTCATTTGAACCTCATAACAACCTTAGGAAGCAGGTGCTATTATACACATTTTACATGTGAGGACACAGGTTCAGGCAGATTAAGTGATTTATCTATGGTAATACCATTCTTAAGAGTAAGGTGCATGATTGTATTCAAACCCTAGGCAAGTTCAGGACTCAGCCCACTAGGATAACAGGATCATAGATCTAGCCCTGGGAAAAAACCAAAGCTAGCTAGTTCAATTTATATGAGGGGAAACTAAGGTCTGAAACTGGGATAAAGTGACATGCCCATAGATAGGTCATGTCAGAGGCAGGATTTGAACCCAAGTCTCATGAGGCCTTTCACTACAAAGTTCTAGGATCTACTTTCAACAAATATGTTGTACTTTAATCAGAGAAATAAGTTCTGTTATCAAATGGACTTATTTAGGATTTTACCAAATAAAGATGTGAACAAAAGACAGACAAACTATCAATCCTGAATGATTTCCATGTCCCCTAACTAAGCCACGGGGCTGGCTCAAGCAGTCTCTAGAGACATGTTCCTGATAGCATTGTAGATGTGCTGACAGACAGGAAGATGAAGAATGAGGTGACAGAATAGATTGAGATAAGGAGAGAGTTTAGTCAGCAGGGGGCAGGCATCAGACCACTGAATCTGAATCCTGGCTTTGCCATTTATTACTGTGTGAGTTAGGTTAACTTGTTTAAGCTCCATAGGTCTCAATTTCCTTGTCTGTAAACAAGAATTGGAATAGAAGGTCTCTAAAGTCCCTTCCCACTCTAAATTCATGATGTATTGTTTTGGAGACAAGGTAAAGCAAAAATGAAAAAAATCCATTGCCATGATGTGAAAGGAAAATAAGTAGAGGTTAAAGGACACCTACATTTTTCAATTTAGATAATTTAAATACTAGAAATGCTGTCCAAACAATATAAAAAGAGGAGAAAGTGAGAAGGGGCGAAGGGAAGAAAGGGAAAGAAAAGGGAATGAAAAGGGGAGAAGAGAAAAAGGGAGGGGAAAAGAAAGGAAAAGGGTGAAATAAAAGAAGAAAGGTGAGAAGAGTGATTTAAGTCAAATTGGGAGCATAATAAATATATTGATAAATAGCTTGTCTTTTCAAAAAAGGAGGAAGGATATGGAAGAACTTTTTTTAGAAGAATATAAAAATTGTCTTTACACGTGGGGAAAATAAAATATCAAATCCTCAAAAAAAAAAAAATACTGATGTTGAAGACATTACTAAAGGGAGATATAGATAAAGATTGAGAAGATGCAAAATTGGGACAGCTAAGTGGTCCAGTGCATAGAACATTTGTCATGGAGTCAGAAGGATCTGAGTTCAAAGGAAAATCACTTAGTTCTAATTGGAGAGAGAGACAGACAGACAGACAGACACAGAAACAGGGAGAGAGAGGGAGGGTGACAGAAAGAGAAAAAGAGAGAAAGAGAGAGAGAGAGAGAGAGAGAGAGCGAGAGAGAGAGAGAGCGAGAGAGCGAGAGAGAGAGAGAGAGAGAGAGAGAGAGAGAGAGAGAGAGAGAGAGAGAGGGCGCAAAATAAAGAATTAAAGGAGGGAAATCAGTTTAAGACTTGAAGATGCAGGAACTTTGACCTTTTTGATTCCACAAAGTTCCAATAAATACTTATTGAATGAATAAATAAAGACAGAATCCTCAACGACTCCTGAAGTAGTTTTAGACATATCACTGAACTTTATGATTTGGGTCCCCTGATACAATTCCAAAAGCTTCTGGTCTTCTAAAAGAATTTCATTTCCAATTCTAAGACAATGCATAGAATTAAGGCAGGTTTTGTTTTGTGTGTGTGTGTGGGGGGGGGGGGGGGTTGAGGTGCAGGTGAATAGAGAAAAAGACAGAATTGGAGATTTCCAAGTTAAAACTCAAGAAAGAAGCATTAAAACAAATTTCCATATTATCATTTTTTCCTTTGCAAATTTTTCAGAAGGAACATACCGATTTTAATTCAAGAAATTCCATTCCTTTGGCAACTTGATAAGAGAAACAGAGAAGATCCTCAAATGTAAGCACATTGAAGTCTTCTTCTTCAACAAGTCTTTTTTGGTTTTCATATTCAATTTCTTCTATAAAATACAAACAGACTTCACTTTTACAGAAAACACCAAAAAAATTACCTGCCAGAGAACATTTGGCAGCTTATCAAAGGCACAATTAGGTGGTTTTCACCTTGGGCTGGGACAAAACTTTAAGTAGACCTGTTGTATTCTCCTACTGCTCTGCCTTTTTTTTTTTTCCCTTTTGGCAATTCATTAAGTTTTTAGAAATTTATACTAATGGTCACATTGCATTAAAAGGTAACTAAAAGAATCTGGCAAGTGTATATTAATTATAACAAACCACTTTAATGGTATAGTAAAGATAGTTCATATTTAGTGAGATTTCTATGATTTGCAAAGTATATCCCATCCAATTACCCTGTGAGGAAGATGAAGAAAACATGATTATTTTCATTTAATATGTATGGAAATTAAGGCTCTGAGAAGCCACTTGACATTTCAAGGCTCACACAGATACAATGAAATATCTTGGGCAGGATTTGCACCCAACTCTTCTGACAGCATTCCTTACACTGATCTACCTCCTGAAAACTGACCTAATTAAACTAATTAACTCATTTACAAGATAAAGTTTCTTCTCTGAAATTTTACCCTACTCATTTTTTTTCTTAAATTTGAAATAAGGAATAGAAGTAAAATATACCTAAAGATGTGTAAAAGTCTGTCATCATTTTCACTAATTATATTTAAGAAATAACCTATGTTTATCTAGCAAGTAAATTAAAACACATGTAGATATGACTGCTCACTAGATATCTAGCATCCATAGGAAGCAAAATCAATGCAAATAGAAAAGGATACTTTCTTACACAAGCAAAATATGACATGACATGGATGATAACTCTAACATATGCTAGAATGACTCTTTTTTTTTCTAGCTTCTTTAAGAAGTATGTTGGTTGATCTGTTACTCCAAAAGTCTTAGACATAGTTTTAAAATGAGGCAAAGGACAACTTTGGAAATAATGTTGGTTCTGAATAGTCATTTTAGTCAACTGAAAATAAAATTTTAAGCATAATAATAATAATATCTGATGGATAAAACAATTTACAAAATTTACTGAGCAAGTTTGACACAATCTTTATATATATGTGTGTGTGTGTGTGTGTGTGTGTGTGTGTATAAAATATATGGCTGTTTATAAAGCTTTGTGTGAAGCTAGCTATTATAATAGAAGAGGACAATAAATAAAGTATCCCAATTTGTAACAGTTTTAAAAACTGCTCTACCCCATTGTCTCATTTGATCTTCAAAAGAATATTGTGTAGTATTATTCCCATTTTGTAGATGAAAGGCTCAGAGATATTAAGCAGCTTGTCCGACACTGCAGTACTGGCAGAATTAGAATACAATTTTTCTGATTTCAGCTTCATTTTCTTCTATCATTTCATGCTACCTCTCCAGACATGTAATAGCATTTCAACATTGACTGTGAGGTTGGCCAGCTTTTAGCTCTTGGACTTATTTCCTTTTTCAATTTATTAGAAGAAAATATTTTCATTACTCAGCATTGGCTTCCTCATGGGGTTTTTCATAATGCTTTACCTTCAGAATAAAATGCATTCCCATTGAATCCAGAGGTCAGATCAAAGTCTTGGCTTAGGTGAAGTCCTCCCAAACCAGGCATTCTATTAAACAAAGAACAAAATATACTCCATTATTTAAATTCTCTTTTTGAACCAATGTAAATTATAATTAAATGTTACAGAAGATGTTGTTTGCCCTTGCTCTGGAAGACATATGACTCCAAATGACTCAGGAAAGCTAAAGGACTAAGAATATTAATGGAACATTTTTTTTTTCTTTTTTTTGGGGGGGAAGGGAGAGATTGTGGCTACTGAAAAAAAAATTTTTGCATGACTATACATACTTGTAATAGGTTTTGTTTTTCTTGTCCTCACATTACATGGGGGTGAGGTGAGGGAAGGGAAGGAGAGGGAGAGAATTTAGAGCTGAAAAAGAATTTAAAAGTCTCTACTCTTTAAAAAAAAAAAAAAAACTTTTCCACTGATATACATATAATCATGACTATAGAATTTTAATAAAGAACTAATAAAGGCTCATAACCGAAAGGGGACCCCAAAAATGTGCTTTGGAGGAGAATCAGACCTGTGATTGATTTCGTTCCTAGGAGAAATTTCCCAGCAAGGAAACTCCCTCTAAGAACACAGGCTAGAGCTACCTCTCAGAACTTGTTATGTTAGAGAATTGACTGGAATTGGGATGGGGTGCATGGGACTAAAAAATTAAGTGAATGGTTCAAAATCATACAGCTAGTATGTTCTAAAACCTAGGGCTTTCTGAGTATAAGGTTGATTCACCTTTTCAATACACTGCAATAACTTAAGCACCAGAAAATGCTTAAATAACAAGATTGTATCTTCCATATATATTTTGGAAACTATCTCCTAGACTCACTCAACAGGTTTTGTTCATGTCAGAACATGGGTCCTCTCTCTCAGTTTGATAGAGAATATGGAAGGTTAGCCATTCTTATATTTTTCATCATTGATAAGATGATGTGTGTGATATGTTGTCTCTATAAACTCTAGAGATACAAGTAAGCTTCTTTTCCCTATCATTTTGCAATAAATAGATCTTTTTATAAAAAGTCCAATCTGTGTGTGAAAAACTAATTCTTATAACAACCTCAATACCTAAGAATATGTTATGTACTTTGAAATTCAAAGCAAATCTTTCTGATTACAACCTAAGTAATAATTAGAAGACATAATGCACTGCTGGAAGGATTAGAATGCTTCTAGGGACATAATTTAGGTACTAGAAGAATCTGTCACAGATATCACATTAAACAGCAAAAAAAAAAAAAAGAAATCATTATCCTAATTTTTTTAATAAAAGAAAAAAGAGAAAAAAAGGCAAAATAAAAAAAAAAAAGACTTTTCAAAAGTTGCTCAGCAAACTCATCATTGAGCACAATCTTAGACTTCTAATCCACCAAGTAGGTACAAAGATGGAAACATGGATCTTTGACATTTATTTTACATTGCAATGTATTAATGATTTTCTATTGTGTTGTTTTTTTTTAAACTACCACTTATCTTTTACCTGGAATTTGAATGGAAAGTAGGATAAAAGCTGAAATTGTGCTGTTTGAAGACTTCTGTCCATGTTCTATGAAATTTTTCTCTTTTACTTCTTAGATAATTTAGAAGATCCCCATAGCAACAGTATTCAAATATCAAATAAATTGGTCCTGAAATAACAATAACAACAATACTAATAATAGTTAATGTTTATATATTGCTCTTAAGCTTGTAAGGTGTTTTACATATATTATCTCAGTTAAAATGGTTACAATTTTAATCATGAATATATAAATATAACACAAGTGTATATATAAGAACACACTTATAAGAACATGTAGAAAACACAACAATAGATTAGAATAATAAAGATTTTTTTTTGTGGGGTCTAGGCCACTGATTTCATCAGTTTAGGGACTTCCTGTTGTGGAAACTCCCTTTATGTATGCAAATCAACAACTGCTTTATAACTTAGTCTTAGAGAGTTTCCTGGAGGTACTACAAACTTACTTCTCGGTTAAGATTTGAACTCTGGCATGGCTGTCTCCAAGGTCTTCCTCAGACTCTTCAAGAACGGTCCCATGTATTTGAATTCACATTATTCAAAGTTATAATTATGCAAAATTTGGTGATTGGTTCTGGGTCAGTGGAAATATGCAGCAAGAATGCAAATAATGTGACTACATCAGGAGATTCATTATTCACACTGATTGCTACCTCTGAATTAAGATGACAAAGGGAAGATAACAAGTTGCTTAGCTCTTCTTCAACTTTACTGAACTCCATAGTTCATAGCCCAATTCCTTCTGAGGTTCCATTTTAGCCCTTGTTATCTTTGCAACAATAAATTTGTTTCATTTTTGTGTTAGGGAATGTGTTGGACACACCAAAGGAATTTATTAAATATTGTTTATTGGCTGTTTAAAAGAAGACAATTTTTTTTCTTTGGAAATTCCCACTTTCTTTGTGGTTTCTGTCCCAGAGGAGGAGAATAGATGTCTTCCACATGCTTTGGGTATGCAGTACTGAGATTGGACAGGATAAGGGTACATATGTCTTGGACATTCCCAAGGAGGAATGAACCAGATTGTAAATGCTCAGAGAGTAGTGTTGAACCCAAATAGAAATGGATCTCTATGGGCTGCATATTGACTTAGAAATCCACAAATCAACATTATGTTTTATTGTATTTTTATTTGCTTTGTTAAATATTTTTCAATTATATTTGCATCTGATTTGGGCCTCACTTAGGAGTTTTGCTGATTGTAGGGATTAAGAGTTTGACACCTCAGCTCTAGGGAATTTCTTTCTTTCTTTTTTTTTTTTCCTGAGGCTGGGGTTAAGTGACTTGCCCAGGGTCACACAGCTAGTAAGTGTCAAGTGTCTGAGACCAGATTTGAACTCGGGTCCTCCTGAATTCAAGGCTGGTGCTCTATCCACTGCGCCACCTAGCTACCCCAGCTCTAGAGAATTTCAAATGAAGAAATTTTCAGATTCTGCTCTGGCTATACTTTCTATGTATTATTTATTAGATGCCTACTATGTTCCAGATACTATGCTAAGTGCAGTACAGATATTCTCTCATTTGGTTTAATTTCATAAGATTGTAAAACAAGGCCTCTCCATCCAGCTGCTTCAGTTATTGATACAATGCATTCACCTTTGTTACCTTGTGGCCTATTCCTATTTCTGTGGGTTAGGAAAGATAGAAGTTGGGAGAATTAGACATATTTCATAGGACATGCTTGGTTTAAATGGCTCAGGGTTATGTGATGATGTCCATATAAAACACATATCTGTTCAGTTATCTAGTTCTATAATATACTGCCTCTTGTCTGAACCTTTGGCCTTTTGCCTCTTTTTGTATTCCTAGTGCTTAGCCCAGTGCCATAAAGTGTTAGAAGGTCCTACATACCATCTCCTTCATTAGACCCTTCATAAGTCAATCCCTTAATGCTGTTGATAGAGTGGGAGTAGATGGTCATTACCTGACAGTGTGCAAGCACCTAATAGGTTTACAATATTCTCATGGCTTCCAATGTGAGTCATCATCTTGAGCTCTGACATGAGAGCATCTTTTTCTGAGCGGTCAGACTTTTCTGTTAATGGAAGAATATATATAAATCTCTAAACTAAAACAACATTAATCTTTAAACTAAAACAACTTTTAAAATACTAAAAATTAGATTTTCTTTCCTGATTTAAGAAGGGTTCATTTAAATTATCTAAGTACAAGATTATGAGAACAAAAGGTTGGGAGATAAATTATTTGAAATCAAGAAATACAAAAGTAGAAGTTAATTTTTTTAAAGAGCTAAGACCCACACATGACCTTCTTGTTCTTTAGATCTGTAGTTTGGGAGTTGGAAGCAATGGCTTCTGATACCCCTTCCAGCTCCAGATCTATGATACTATGATTTCTGTCTCTATCATCTTCAAATATCTCGAGTGAAATTAGCAACTGGAATGAATTTTATAGGGATCTATGGATTTTAATGAAACATTCCTATGACAAATGAGTCCCCTATTTTACAATGAAGCGCAAAGGCTTCTAGTCACATAGTTGAACTGGTCCTTCTCATTGCTTCCCAGTAGAACTGCAATTCAATAAGGAGAGGAACATATTATCGTGGTTTTAGGCCAGCTAAACACCAATTATAAAGAGTTTGCTAAATTTCATCCTTCTCATTGAGAAAAATATAAAAATGTGGGCCTTCTAAGGAAGAAGTGCCTCTAACTTCCTTCTTAGGAATCAGGAAATTGAGTTTTCCAGATTCCTGACACTATCTATGGTACCACCTAGATGCCCCCTCTAAATCTCATGTTAGTTCTTTTTGTACAGATCACAGACCTATAGCAAGAACGAACTTCAGATGTCATCGAGTCCAGCCCCCTTATTTTATAGAAATGGAAACTGAGGCCCAGGGAGGTGATAATTTGCCCAAAGTCCCAGAGGCACTAACTGTCTCAGCCATGATTTGTATGTACTTTGGCCTTATGATATTCGGTACTTTGTCTACCATCTCTTTTTGAAAGCAGATATTAGTATTAAGACTTCTTTCTAATCTCTTCTCTAGGCAGAATCATGTCTTTGTGTTCCCTTCCTATGTTTAACTTTGCAACACTAGTATAACAATGTTATTATTGCTACTGACACTTGTGACACTTTAAAGTTTTCAGGGTTGTTTATGTATATTATTTTAATTGAGCCTCATAATAACCCATATCCAGTCATTATTACAAGGATTAATATTCTTTTATAAATGAGGAGACTGAGATTCTGAGTTGAGTTTTTATGACTCCCCTCTCCAAATTATATTTAAAGCTAAAAGGGACTTTTTGTTTTAGATTGATTCTCCTTATCTCACCAGGCTGAAAGTACAAAGGCTACTCACAAGGTCGACATCACTGTTGATTGGTACAAGAGTTTTCATATGCTCTGTTTCAAATCTAGACCAGTTTGCTACTCCTTGCACAGGCTATTGTCTCATAACATCCTGTTCCCAAAGGCTTATATGTGCGGACAACCAACTGGCTTAGCCCACTGTTGCTTAGAACTCCCAGATCAAGAATGCCACCAGTCTCAGCTTCTCTGATAGTAGACACTATAAACATAAGTCATGTCTAGTTGTAAGAGTCATTTAGAGACTGTCTTGTCTAATCCCCTCAGCTATCAGAATTAAAACTTGAGCATGTGCATTATTCTGGTTCTGGAGCTCTGTGATTATGACTTTCTCAAGACTGACTTTTATGACAGTAACAGAAAAGATAGCATCTACTTACAGCAAGCATATTCCCACTTAGTTCCATGGCAAATACAGATTCTCATGAAACCAAAAAAATCACAATGGTAGCTTATACTTCCTTTAATGTTTTAAAGGTCACAAAGCATTTCACATTAATAGCAGTGATGTTTAAGGTTTGCAAAGTAGTTTGAAGTTTGGGAGTTGGAAGCAATGGCTTCCACAAATATCACCTCATTTTATCATTATAACAACCCAGGCTTGTAAATACTATTATTATTATCTCCATTTTACCATTGGGGAAACTAAGGGAAACAACTTGACTAGGATCACACTTATAGTAAGTGTCTGAGGCTGGACTGTGCTACCTAGCACCCATCACTTTTCTTCATCATGACCCAAGCACATTAAATAATTTAGGGACCTAACTTAAAATGCAAAAGTCTCTTTGGTGAGGACATTCAGCTTCACTGTACCTTTCAGCATTTTGACAGCAACTTGGATTGAGACTCCAGTTTCACTAATTCCATAAGCTGTAGCATTCATCACTTTTCCAAAGGCGCCTGAGCCTAGGACCTGTCCTGAAGGGCAAACATGGGTACATATCTGTTTTAGTTTGGGGTCAGGAAGGCAATTCCATTGAGCATTTAATTGCAGTCTATATATCTTACCAAATTCTAGGTTTTCTCTTGGAAACTCCCACTTAAGGTCATATTCAAATTCTCTGAAATCAACATAGAAGTATTCATTATCTGATGAGCCCATCACTTGTACCATCTGCAGTTGACTTTCATACCTATATTGCTTCAAATAAGGAAAATAGAACCCATTAAGAATGATGCAGAATGTTGCAAAAGTAGAGAACAAATATTTTTTGGTTTTTACCTTCTTGATTTTTACCTTTCTGTACTTGTGAAAAATGAGTGTGAGTAAAACAGCAATGAAGGGCAGACAAAATCCAATAGTGGTATAGAAGGAAATCTTGTGTTGGGTATTAGGAAGAGATTCTGAAACAAAATAAGTTTACTAAACAATGATTTTTGTTGTTGTTTTGTTTCTACACTTTAATCAGTGACTTAGATGAAGGTACAATTATTAAATTTTCAGCTGACAGAAAGTTGGGAGGGATAGCTCCAATCATTGGATGGCAGAAATGAGATCCAAAGAAGTTATGACAAGGCAGAATGAGAGACTAAAACTAATCAAATGAAATTTAGGCATAAGACTGGATTTGTGATTTTCATTGGTTATAGAAAATTCCTAGATGAAGAAATTCCCTCTATCAGTGCAGGTCATCACCTGAATTGTTGTCTTCTGCCTGGAGCCCTGAGGGTTTTAAATGACTTGCTGTATGTCACATGTGTCAAAGGCTGGACTTGAACTCTGATGATGCTGGTTTTGAAGCTACTCTTAAGCCACTATACCAAGCTTCCTTTCAAGAGGAGATTGAATAGGAACAAATGTAAGGTTAGGCATTTGGACCAAAACAAAGAATAACTGACTAAGTATAGGATGTGGGAGAGCCAAGATTCAGTAGCAGGTTTCATGGAAAAAGTCCTGGGTGGGGAGGTAGGGTGTTCAGATGTTCAATATGAATCCACAGTGCCAACCAAAAAAATCTAATGAAACCCAAGGCTATATTATTTAAAGAAATAATATGTTCAGAATGAGAGATGTATTTGGTTTAGCAGGTAGAATCAGGGCCAATGCATAAAAAGTATAGAGAAGTATATGTCACATCAACATAAGAAAGAATTTTCCAACAATTAGGGGATTGTGAATATGGAATGGGTTCCCTTATGAGGTAGTGAGATCTCTTATGAGGCAGAAGGATTCAAGAACAGATTGGACAAAGTCAGGAATATAATTCTAAAGGGAATTAGTACATTAAGGATTGGTGATCTTCCAGCTATAAGATTCTATGTTACACAAATCTTCTGTTTATTATTATTATAACAGTGCTCATAAAATGTCATCTACTATTTTAATAACTATGATCAATGTCTCACCTCCACAAACAAATATTTCAAAGCAACAAAATTCAACAAATATCACAAGCAGCTAGATAATGCTGTAAATGGAGTATTGGGTCTGGAATTACCAAGACCTGAATTCAATTCAGGTCCCAGATACTTACTAGCTATATGATTCTAAGTAAGTCATTTTACCTCTTTTCTTCTCAATTTCCTCAATCTGGAAATGGGGATAATAATGGCACCTAGCTATTCTGTGGTGAGGATCAAATAAAATAATATTTGTAATGCACTTAGAACAGTGCTTGGTAGTAGTAGGCATTATATAAATATTTATTTCTTCCCTACTGATTACCTAAGACTATGAGGCATTCTCTTGTAAATAGTCACAAACTACATAGATTACAAATCTACATATTCAGAATAACAAATCAAGCATCCTTCTGATTTGAGGTGTTAGCTATGGATGAGAGATTCAACATCATTTTCATTTCAGAGATCAAAAACTGAGATTGATAGGTAAAAGATTTCATGTGGCAGATTTCAACATAATATAAGGAAGAACTTTCTTACAATCAAAGCAGTTTAAAAATGAAAAACAGATTCTTTCAAGGGATGAAAATAGTCTATTAAGCTAGATGATCCCTTTTAAGAAATACTGTAGAGAACATTCCTGCATAGGTTACAGGGTTGAATTAGGTGATCTCTGAAGTCCCTCTTAACCATATAGTTCGGTGAAAAATTCAGAAACCTGTTTTCTCACTGACACCATATCTTATGTATGGTAATAGAATTTTGTATGTATGTATGTAAGTATGTATATATATATATATATATATATATATATATATACACACACACACACACACACACACATATATATTCTCTATATGAAAATCATATATATTAAGCAATTTAGGGAAGTTTTAGTAAGATATTTTATTATACAAATATCTAAAGTATGCAGAGTTAAATGAAGAAATTATGCTTTGGGTAATCAGCCACATTAAATATTATTGCAAGTTAATAAGCCCCAAGTTCGCTGAAGTTAAATGAGTGGATGGGTGGGGGAAGGAAGCATCTAAAACACATCAGAAAACATTAGGCAAGCAAGAATGTTAACAAGAATGAAAAATACAACTGGGTTGCCAAAGTGCTGAGTTTAGACCTGGAAAATATCATCTTTCAATTTCTGTTATTTTTTGTTAGTATTATGGCAATTTCTAGGTATTGTTTTGTTCCCTGAAGGCAGAGATGGCATGTTTATCAGATTTTCAGGGGCAGTATATTGAATGACAAAAATAGAGATTCAAAAATGTTATGACATACTAAAATAAAATGCAATTTAGACATAAGAACTAAACCTGAGATTTTACTGGTTTATAGAGAATTCCCAGGCAAGAAGATTCCTTTTGTTTATAGTATTTTAGATCTCTTCCATGGAACGCCAAAGCACTTGATGTTATTGGGAATTTGTGTTTGACTCACAAAACCTCTTCATACATTGGATTTATTTCCCTTTGTAAAGTCCCTTTAATTCTGAACCAACATGGGTAGACTAGCTGAGCTGTAGGGAGTTCCTGTAGCTTTTGCATCATAATGGAAATGGCACAGTACCTGGGGAGTTGAAAAGCTTTGAGTCACAGGAGGAGCCCAGTGAATTGTTGGCACAGCATTCAACTAGGAGTCCTTTGAACTGCTCACTCAGATTCAGGGTGCTGCTCGATGTCCACTGTCCAAACACTTTCCTATTAGCTCTCTTATTCCAAATCCCTTCCGTGATTTCTGTGCAACTGAAAAGAAATGGTACCCACAGGAAATTAGGCCATTGCTATGGGTGTCAGGGGCAATGCATCATTAGATTTCAGTTCAGAATCTCTGCAAAACAATACCTAGAAATTGCTCCCTGGAAATTATCTATCTCAAGAAAAACAAGCCATGACATCTGCTCTCTTATTCAGTGTTATAATGAATCATAATTCTAGGGGATAGATGATAAAACAAGTTTCCCTCTTTCCAATTAAAAAGGTGGGTGACTATAGGTGTGGAATGTTGCCTATCTTATTAGGTACTATAAAAAACAGTTTTGCTCAATTGTTCTTGTTCTTTATAAGGGAGGGTTCTACTGATGAGTAAAGGGAGGGATGCATAGGAGAAGGCTTATGGTGCAAATAAAAGACATCAATAAGACTTTGGGAGGAAAATACAAATTAATAAATCATAGCCTCTACAATATCAATTGATTCCTCCTTTAGTGTCTTAATCCTTTAAAAGCTTTATGTTAAAAAAAAAAAAAAAAAAAAAAAGAGAGAGAGAGAGAGAGAATAGCAGAAGGAAGATTGTGTTGTAGCTTTGATTCTAGCAGGGTAAGCTTTAACTTTGTTTCACATAAACTTCCACTGAAATTAAAGTACATAAAGATTAAATGTCTTTCCCAAGGTCACACAGTAAAAAGTGGTAAAAATCACATATCCAAAAGGCCTTACCTTTGATATAGTGCTCTTTTGACTATACTTTACTGACCTCTTTCTCTTTCTTTTTTTTTTTTTTGAATAATTGAAATTGTTTTGGTTACATTTTAAGTACCAAGCTGTCTCCCTCCTTCCTTCCCCACCCTGCACAAAGAATGAAATTTTTAAAAAGTTTACATAACAAGATAGGGGAGAAATTTAATAAAATTCACTAACTTATATTTCAAAGTACCTTAATATTATGAAGTAGTTTTTCAGCATTATCTTTTCACTATTATTTTTATTTTCTATGTGTATATATTATTTTTTCACACATATATATATACATACACACACACGTGTGTGTTGTAAAACTATACTATGTTTCTATTTATCAGTTCTTTCTTTGGAAGTGGATAGCATCTTCCCTCATAGGTTCTTTATAGTTGATTTGAGCATTTGTAATACTTAGAATAACTCAGTCATTCACAGTTATTTTTGAAACAATATTGTTGACATATACAATATTCTCTTGGTTATGCTCATTTCACTCTTTATTATTTCATGCAAGTCTTTCCATGTTTTTCTAAAATCAACCAGCTCATCATTTCTTAGAGGGCAGTATTATTCCATCACAATCATATACCACAGCTTGTTTAGCCAATCCCCAATTAGCCAATCTCTAGACCACCTGCTTTTAAAGCTAACAACAGAATGTAAGTTCTTGAGGTTGGACCTGTTTAACTTGTCTTTGGATTCCTAGCCCCTAGTCCCGTGCCTAGTACATGTATGTAGGTTCTTAATAAATGCTTTTGATCATTTGATTATTGATCACATGAACAATGTAGATTGCACTTGCAAACAGTTCTGCCATAAGGAGAAAATATCTTCATTTACTTGTCTTTGCACTTCTTCCAGGTCCAAGATGGTGAAGGGTAGCCATCAGAGTAACAAGAAGTCTGATTTATTGTTATATCCATTTTTACTTGAGGTTTCCCTGTAAAAGACAATGAACATGAAAAAAAAAAGTCTGTATAATATTATACATCTAGATTGGGTTCTAAAAGACATAAGGGTACAGGTGATCTTGGGAGACACAGCTGCCTTCTCCAGAAGGGAAGGGCACTTGAATATTCTGCCATTACTCCTGGGAAGCTTGGACTTCCTCTGCCTCCCTCTCCCACTCCTGAGTCATAGCAAGCCTTTTGCTTTACACTGCTTTGTTCTGCTGGGAGCTGCTGTGAAAATCTTTGTTTCAATTTCTCAAATCAGTTTCAGGAGTTATATGAGCTTCAAAAGGTACACGCTTCAGTATTCTTTTCTTTTCAAAGTAATGGGAACAAATAGCAACATGAAGACTGTACTGAAACAGTTTCACCTTTAATCAACACCAGTCCTGGACTATTAGGGACACTATAATGAGTTGTCATATTCAGAAAGCACATGGAATGAATCTTTTAAAGAGTTTACGTGACAAAATAGGGGAGAAATTTAATAAAATTCACTAACATATTTTTCAAAGCACATTGGTATTTCAAAATAGTTTTTTTAGCATTATCTTTTCACCGTTATTTTTGTTTTTTAAATTACCAAGTATTAATGTGTTTAAATTTTCTGCATTTTCAACTTACTTTTTACATAAAGTGTAAATGTTTTTGTGAACTGAGCATCCCCATTTTCTGCATGGAAGGTATATATTCCTGGCTGGTGCTTATGGTCACAAAACTCGGATGTGCTGCTAGAAAAAAGAAGCATAGACAAGGTTAGTGAGATATATAAAATGCTGAAGAAAAAATGATAGACGATTATAGTGTGTAGGCTATATCTAATTCAGGCCAGTCTTAAGCTATAGGAGCAACATTAGAATGAAACGAGATACTTATAGCCCATCCAAAAGTTAACAACTTAGTCATATTCTTTAAAGGTCATTTTTTTTTGGGGGGGGGGGCGGGGAGACACAGCATAAAGAAATGAGAAGTAGTTCTGATAGTATCTATGTGGGTTTTAACTTTTTGTTTCACAGAAACTTCCATTGAAACCAAGGCTTCTCCCAAGGTCACATAGCAAAGTAGCTAATTCTCCTAACACAGTAAGTATACGTCTGGGTCTTCAGTGGGAAACTTCACGGCTTGACGTTTTCCCTCATAGCTACTGGGGCAGTAACAGAAATTTCTTGAATATGCCAAGGAAATCTTAAGAACTAAAATGCCTCTGCTCATCTCTCATGGGAACTCAGAATTGTGGGAATGACTCCAAGAGATTTAAGGATTATATAAACTCCATGAGGAATCTGCTTCTAGCTCAGCCCTATTTCCAATGGAGAGATTTCTTAGGGGAATAGAATGGCTTATGCTCTTTCTTCTCTGATTCTTGGCTGTTCCTTTGAGATTAAAATGCAGCCTAACCACAAAGAAATTCAGAATCTGTAGTGTTGTAATATCATAGGAGCATAAGAGTGGGGGTTAATTAAGTCAATCAAATAATCCCACTTTAATTTTTTTTTTAAGAAGTAATAAGCTACCCTAACTAGGTATCTAACCACATCACAATCACTCAAAAAATAGGTTTCAGGCTAAGCATGAAAAAAGCTCTCAATTACCTCATGTTGCATAAGGGGTTGAGGAGACTGGGTAACACCCTGTGTAGCATGATCAGAGAGATTGGGAACTAGTTCAGAACTCAAGAAATTTAAGCAAGTGGAAAGGAGAGAGAGTCTTAGGTAAATCTTTGAGAAATGATAGGGAAGGAGAGAAGTACTTCAAACTTAATTGCCAATTCCCACCTCCCTTCCTTTAGTTGAGAAGGACCTTATGAACTTCAGAGAGGACTTCCCCTGGGTGTACTAGCAGCATCCCAAGATCCACTGATGGTAGTGTCTGCATTGGGAGCCAGAGATGGAGACAAAATGAAGATTCATAGCTTTACAAAAAGCCCAGCAGTAAACTTACACCACAAATATGGGATAGTTCATGAGTAATACTCCACCAATGGGAGAAAAAGGTTTCTAGCAACCAGAAGTTGTTACTCTTTAACTACATGTGCTCCTTAAATCTAAACCCACTTTTCTCTAGATTACATATGTATTTGTGGCACAAAGTATCTTAGACTTTTGGGAAGGCAAACAGTTTTTTTTTTGTTTGTTTGTTTGGTTTGGTTTTTTAATCAATTGTTTCTTCCATACCATCTTAGTAAATACCTCTTTCTAAAATTGTCTGGCTGACCAATAGATATCAATCAGCAATGATAATGAAGGACACCAGTGGAGAGTTTTGAGCCAATAGTATTAAAGAAGGATACCACCATTCCTCAGTGGTACTCCTCGAACCCTGATGAGGTAGAGGCACCCATCCTTACTCTGAGAAACCTGATTCATCAGAGTGAGTGTAAATGATAAAGACCCTCTGAGTCCTACTTGTGACTTTGATGAATAGCTCTTCAGCATTTCTACAAAGGTAAAAATAAAAATGCTTACTAAGAAAATAAAATAAGGCCAATTAGAGGGTGCAATGAATAGTGCTGGGCCTAGTCAGGAAGATTTGTTCTGAGTTCAAATCTAACTAGCTGTGTGACTCTGAGCATATCACTTAACTCTGCTTTAGTTTCCTCATTTGTAAAATGAACTGGAGAAGGAAATGGGAATCTACTCCAGTATTTCTTTTTTTTTTTTTTCCTGAGGCTGGGGTTAAGTGACTTGCCCAGGGTCACACAGCTAGGAAGTGTTAAGGGTCTGAGATCATATTTGAACTCAGGTCCTCCTGAATTCAGGGCTGGAGCTCTATCCACTGCGCCACCTAGCTGCCCCCACTCCAGTATTTCTAAAGAAAATTCCAAATGGGGCAGCTAGATGGCACAGTGCATACAGCACTGGATCTGAAGTCAGAAGGACCTGAGTTCAAATATGGCCTCAGAGACTTACCACTTATTAGCTGTGTGACCTTAGGCAAATCACTTACCCCTATTGCCTTGCAAAAAGAAAGAAAGAAAACTCCAAGTGGGATCATGAAGAGTTGAACACGATTGAAAATGACTGAATATCCAAAAAAAATTAAATAAATAAATCAAACAATAAAAAGAACAGCTATAAAACATTTTCCAAGCTCAAAGAAATCAAACACAAAAATGGATTTCTATTACTACAATATTTGTGAAACATGGCTTAATAGATAAGGGACCAGCCTCAATATTAGGATACTAACTATAACCCTGAGCCTAAGTATGAGGTGTGGGCTTATTTTTTTTTTTTTTAATTTTTGGAGGCAATTGATCCTTGCCCAGGGTCACCCAGTTTGTAAATGTCTGAGGTTGGATTTGAACTCAGGTCCTTTTGAGCCCTTGCTCTATCTATTATGCCACCTAGCTGCCCCTTCAGTCAATTCTTTAAGACTATCAGTTACAGAATAGTTATAGATTTGCACTGTTAGAAGGTGCTTTCTTTCTAAAGTTACATTAGTAAAATCACACACAAACACAAAAATCTCTATCTACTCATCTACCTATTTGTCTGTCTATCTGTCTGTCTGTCTATCTATCTATCTATCTATCATCTATTCATCCATCTACCTAGCTATCCATTCATCTATCTATCTATCTATCTATCTATCTATCTATCTATCTATCTGGCATTATTAGCCTTCATGCTTTGATATTAAGCAGCAACAAATTTATGATCCACACACCAGGTTTCCTTATGCTAGGCAGATTAAGGACACAATTATTTAAGTATATAAGTGGTAGTGATTATACCAAATTTAGAGACTTCCGGAAGTCATTAGGTTGGCTAAACTGAAATCTTAAAAAAAACCAATTTTCATAGCAGCTCAGGTCTTCCAAATGTTTGTAGACCAAATATTAGTCATTTGGGTGGGGGAGTTGGTAAAGAGGGATATCAAAGTCTTAGTCTTTGATTGTCTTGATTGGGGAAAAAATAAAATTACCCTAATGTTTTACACAGATCCTTAGGAGGTCATACTTCCTCATTGCTATGCTGTAGCACAGATTGGGACAAGACCTTCTTCCAAAGGTCTTTTGCTTTGGCTATAACTCCAAAAATCAATTACTAGTTTGGATTTTCCTTTCAGGAATTTGGGCTATGTTGCTGGGGCCAAATTTACCACAATTCTCTTCCATGCCATTATAAAGTACCTTATTCTCTTGCCCCACCCTTTTCTTTGCAAGGGAGTTCAGTCTGGATAGTGTTTACACAATATTAAAACTACTATCCCAGCCTTAGGAGTGTGCAGTATGACATGTAATTCTGCATCAAGGAAACTTTTCCTCCTCTTTTCCCTGCTTAGAAAAATGATCTAACAAACCTTTGTACATAGTGAAATCACACAGGACACTTTACTGTTCTGTTCCCTCTCAACCCCCAAACAATCCTTCTACCTTTTATCATGACTGAGCATAGCACAAAATGACTCTTGGCTTCCCAAACCTCCCTGGGATTTTCAAGGGGACTAACCAATTAGATTTTTGGTATTTTCAAAGCTTCAATTTTCCCCTGGGTTCTTTCCTAAAACTGGCCATCTGGCAGTAAGCATGAGATCAAGAAATTCGAGTTGAAGGTGAAAGAATATCTTTGTGACTAAGAAAATGTATTCTTGTTCCAGCTAAGAAAGGGTTTTATCCTTTCTATGATCAAAACACAGGTCATTTTCACTTTCCCTTTGGTGACTTAGAGAATTGCTGAGAAAGGTTGGGAGTGTTTTGGATGGCTCACAAGGTAATTTTAGCATAAAACAATGAATAACTTATTCAAAGAGCAAGGAATTATCAAAGTCCCATCAGAATTGAGAGAATAATAGAGAAGGCAATGAGGAAGCTGAGACCTTCGGAAATAGGAGAACTAAGAGCTAACAAGTTTGTAGGCAGTTTTACACAGAACCAAAAGACATATGATCAGGAAGCCAGGGAGTGATTCTATCTCTATCAGCCTCCTGATTCAGAGAGGCTAATTGAATGTAGTTGGCTCAGGTCTGTCTTGAGCTGTTTAAGTTTCTCTTCTGGATTAGACAGAGCTAATAAGGTGTGGATGATATTTTCTTCTGACTTCATGTTATATTTTGCTCAACAGATGCAAACATTCTTTACTCCATTCTTGAGGAAGAAATTTGCAGAACTTCAATTGAAAATTGGTTAGCCAAATATGTCATGCATCATGAAAAATACCATACTTAATTCTTAATGGTCAAAGAGGTGGGGATGTGTGTCTGTTGTTCTTTGCTCCCACCTCAGAAAAGCTCTGGGTTTGGAAATCCCAAACCTCTTGGTTTCATCATTTGATGAATCAATCATTTATGTTGAAGAGCCACTTTAGGAATTCTTTATCAATTGTGACATAATAAAATAGAGTCAGAAAGTCACATGGAAGGGTAAAAGTGGTCTCTTAAATTTTGATGAATGGAATTCCACTTAAGTTTATATTCTGTACCAGTACAAAAACATGCTATTCTGAAAATTGAGGTCATTTTCAAGATAAAGTTTTAGATCTGGCTTGTCTTTCAAGGCTTAATGCACATTATTCCCCTTCACATACTCTTATGTTCTACCTGAACTGGCCTACTGACTATTCCCTAACTTGGCATTCTATCTCCTGCCTCCAAGCCTTTTTTAGAATATAATTTTTTTTTGCATTAAAATTAAGTAGTGATATTGGACTATAGTTCTCTTTCTCTAATCTCTGTTTTAAGCATTAAATATACTTATCTCATAAAAAGAATTTGGTAAAGTGGCTTTATATCATCTACATTTCTCAATATATTCCACTTCTCTTCCCCTCACATGAACACCTTGTAGTGAACTTATGGGAGAACATGCATAAAAGGTACTTAAGAAGGTCAGGTATAGATAGGCATAATCTGCATCATTAGGAAAAAAAACATCCAAATCCTTACAAATCATATTAGAAAATTCCATATGGGTTTTGTTACAAAAAAAAAAAAAGCAAAAAAGAGGACATCAGTAATTACTAACCCATAAGCCTATTTTTTTTTTTTATTAAATCTTTCTGAGATGAATTACATACATAGCAAGGGTAACCTTGATAATAATATGAAAAGGGAACCAGCAGATTTTCACAAGTAATTTTCTATAGTAGACTATATTTTCACAGTGATAAAAATGAAAAGGGCAGGGAATATAAGATCTCAATGTATTTAATGATTATTATTAAAAAAAATTTTTTTTAACTCATTTGAGCAAAATAAAGCCTTAAAGGCTCTCCTCTTGGGCATATCTTAAGACCATATGAGATTCCTTAACAAATGCAATAAGAGAAAACTTTATCTAGTGGTTTTCTGATTACCAATGTTAAATGACATAAAATAAGGAAACAAATTCAACAAAGGTGTTTGTCACTATCATGGAGGTTGAACAAGTCAAATAGAAAGAAGATTCTTTATCATTAGGGAGATCCTCCAGATGTTCTCCTCTGCAGATGATATTAGGTTAATTATATCAAGCCCCTGACAATAAAGAGCCTATTTAGTGATATTCCAACAACTGTGCAAGGGTTGGTACTATCATTATCCCATTTTAAAGATAAGGAAAATGAAGTAAAGAAAGATTAGGTCACTTGCCTAGGGTCACCCAACTAAGTATCTGAGGCAGAATTTGAACTCTAGACTTCCTGACTTCAAATCTTTCTCCTATGCCAACTAGTGGTTTGTATATGTATCTGGACAGGCATTGCAGCTGAACAATGTATTTGTGTCCAGAATTGAATAAGAGGAAGAGTTAGACAGATTAAATTAGGAAACCAATCAGTCTCAAGGAGTCACCTAAAATGAAAACCAAGCTTTTTTGGTATCAATATTCTCCTGGTGATAGACCATCACAATCAATAAAGAATTAAAATTAAGAGTAACATACAAGAGGAAGAATAAAGAGACATGTAATGGCCATAGATACACCATAGTACATTACTTGACAATCCAGACATGATTTGACACATAAGAAGTAGCATAAACAATGCTCAAATGAATCCCTGATGTAATGTTTTCAGCTACAATAGCTACAAAAACAGCTACATTACGATCCTTGCCTATCCTAAGTGACTTTTGTCCATATTATCCACTAAGTTCACCATAATGTTTGCCTACAATGTGTTCATAACCTCCTTTGATTTAGCCTGACATACTAGTGTAGAACATTCATTACCATCCCTCATTCTCATCATGTGACTAGCCCATATTCTTTTTCTATCACATATTTCCTTGATGACACTCTTTCTCCAGCTATTTGTTGTTCCTTATTTGTAACATGTTGCAGGCTATTCAGACTTATTATGTGCCTCTCCATTGTTCCCTGAGTAGTACTCACTTTTCAGTTTTCAGAAATTATAATGCTCCATGACACATAGAAATGATAGAATATTAGAATTAAAAAGATGGACTTCTGGTCAGGGAAAAGTTTTAAGTCATTAAAAGAGATATGCAATTTTCTAAAGAAAATACAGCCTTGCTTAATACCCTTTTTCTGTTTAATACTGAGCCCAACTCATTGACTATTTGCAATGACTACTGTAGATACAGATTCTAAAGGAATCTAAAGGATGAGTCCTATACAGTGTCCAGATGGACTGTATGTCATAATGACACCAGACATTTTCATCCATTTGGTTTTTCCTCTTATAAATTATGAAAGTAAACTTTTTGGACAGTTATGGATCTCATCCAGGAGATTCTATAATATACTGGAACTTGATGCAAACTCTATAAAATCATTTATAGGTAAGATCATTTGGAAGATTCATCATTTTCATGAGGAATCCCTATGTGCTGGATCTCTTGCCTGATATTAGCAAATTCTTTGATATTTCTTTCTGTTGAGCTTCAATTGATGTGAAAGATCAAGAAGGGCATCAAGGAAAGTTATCTGTGGTATTCCATCTTTTAAGGACTCGTGCAATTCTAATATATGCATGAGAGATATCTTGTTGGAAGAAAGTCTTTAAGATGGCACTTTCCTCATCAAATCAAAAATTTTTACTTGGCCCCAGAAATATATAACAAGAAAACATACAATATGTGAATTGTAGTGAGAGTGAAGGATGGCTAGCCTAAGTGTGTCACTTGATGGATTATATGTCAGATAGATGTTGAAAAATTGATGTTTATGAAGCATTTAGAGGTAGAAATTGTTAAAGACCATGCCTAAGTGAAGGGGTAGGTCAATTCTCTAAAAGCCTCCACAATTGTGAATCAACACTTGAAGGAGTTGCAAAACAGCCTTTACTAAAACAGATGTTCCTTGTGAATTGGGAATGAAATAAATTGGAGGTAAAGGGGAAGAGGCGAGAGGTCAGAGAATGCAACTACCTCTCAGTCTCCTTGTATTATCATCATCATCATCCTCTCACATGAAGAGATCCATTCTACAGGTCTGAGTTAGATCTCCAGCAGCCACTGGCAGGTGGCTCCTGTCTCACAATAAATGACAAAAAATCTCTCAAATTAAAAAGATATGAATTACACTCTGAACTGTTGGAAGAAGTACCCACACTGACAAGGTCACGATATTGACATAATGTGGTATTAAGCATACTTTAGTAAAACTATGTCCATTTCTAGTATCCACAATTTAAGAAGGACATGGTTCAACATTTTAAAATAAAAGCTGTTAGAAAAGTCTGAAGAAGCAAAAACAATGGGGAAACAATATATTTTTAACATAGTAGATAGTGACCAGAGAAAAGGATTTAATTCATAATAATTTTACAAAGAAATTATGTAGACTTTTTGGTTCAAATACTTGGAAAAGAATTAGCATTACAAAAAAAATTAAGTAAACTTTCTTTTCTAACCTAAAAAGACATTTGTGGTCTTCTCATGCCTTGCCCTCACGTTCCAGTTTCAAAGCCTTTACCTAAATTGTTCCTCATGTTTAAACCAACCTTCCTCTTCTAGCTTAGTGTTATGAGTATATTGTTTCCCCTTGTCTTATATAGTGACTCTCAGCCTTACTCAATTTTTTGCAATATGCAGAAAATGTCTCATTTTTTATAAGCAATAGTGTAAATGTATAACTGAGAATATTATAAAAAATGGGTTGGGAAAGCCTAAAGTTTCAATCAGAAAGGACAGAAACAAGCTGAGAAAAAGATCTATAGGGCTAAAGAGGTGTGGTCTAGTGGCTCAGCCCTTGGGAGAGGAAGGCTAAAATACTATTCTACTTGAACCTAGACAAGGAGATTAGGAATCCAGACAGAAAAAAACTCAAATGCTTGCTTGGTGTTCAGGAGAGCTAAAAGATAACTAACTCTGGTTTAAATGTAGAAATAATATGGAGACAAGAAGGGAAAGTAGACTTCTCAAGATGCCAGAGAACAAAGACCTGAGCAGGTGCCAGGTAACAGAAAGAAAGCAACAAAAAGTTTGGAAACTGGACAAATGGTTCCAAAGTCAGGAGAATTCCTAACCTAAATGAGACTATGGAACCTTCAGACTTTGTTTATATGTACACAGTTTATAGCTTGAAATGCCACACAGTATAAGTTACTTTCTATACTCTAAGTGAATGGCTGGGTAGGATATAGCTGATCATACACCAGTGAAGGGATACAGAAAAGAAAAGGCATGAGGACTGAGATCAGCTGCTGCTGTGGATGGCACCAGAATTACAAGAGTTTACGATGAAGGAATCTCTTGTTGGGCCTCTAGTATTTCATCACCCCTATCATAATACATCTCCTTCCTTCTTCAACTAGTAGTTCAATGCTTACCTCTTCCAGAAAACCTTTCTGTATTAACTCATAAAAATTTTCTCTGACCCGCTTCTATTCCCTAATACACCTTTAAAATAATTCTGTAATCACTTATCATTCATTACATGCTTTTACCCTCATCAATTCTTGAAGTTCTGTGATCACCAGAAAGATTGTGCCCTTAATTTACAGATTTTTAACCCATCAGCACTCAATTGATATGTTTGTCAGCTTTAAGGGATTAAAGTAATTTAGGTATCAATGTACAAAGGAAACAGTATTGGCTTTAAATTCATAAGAATTGGGTTCAAATCCTACTTTTGATGTTTATTACCTAAATGATCAAGTGCCATAGTGGATAGAGTACCAGGCCTAGCATCAGGAAGACTCATATTCCTGAGTTCAAATATGACCTCAAACACTTACTATGTGACTTGGCTATGCCACTTAACCCTGTTCTTTCCTCATCTATAAAATGAGCTGGAAAAGGAAATGGAAAAACATTCCAATATCTTTGCCAAGAAAACACCAAATGGGGTCATGAAAAATTGAACATGATTTAAAAAAATGACTGAACCTATATGACTTCTTAGGCAAGTGACTTTAGAATCTTGGACCTTTGTTTTCTCATCTATAAAAGGAAATGATCAAACTAGATGGCCTCTGAACTCTCTTCCAGATCTAGATCTGCAATGTCTTTGAAATGAATATCATTCAAGGAACAGTAAAATTTGAGGGCTAATCAATGCTCAAATTATATTGGTTGAGAAATGATTAAATTGTAACATTATTCTAAATTATTTTGAGTCATGAATCAGAGATGAACTTAACTAATTTTTGGGTTCCTGATGAAATGTGCAGACCTTGATTTTATAAACTAGCAGAATCCAAATCTTTGAAACACCATTCATCCCACATTGAATCAACAAACATTTATTTGATTAGAAAGAGAATATTAGGAATTCTGGAACATTACAATTTAGTCAAGTGTAAGTAGAGTGATTTTTCAAAGGAAGTTCAGGCTCAATTAACTTCAGTGTGGTATTTTGAGGAAATAATTGGTAAAACCAGAGAAGTGAATCTATGAAGGTAAGAAAGCTGTAGGAAACTTGGGAATAGTTAAATAGTAATGGGATATTTAACTATCATAATACTAATGGAAATTTTAAAGATGATTTATTACTGAGTTCAATCAGATTAGAAAGGCATACAATGAGTAATGGAGAAACAAAGCCTCTGATAACAGAACTAATAACATGCCAGAATCAAGATTTTTGCATATCACCAGAACCTTAGGAAGCCATAATGAAATTATATCTCTATGACTTACTCTCTAGTAACACTGAATATCATCTGGCTGAAGAGGCTTCCCTCTTTTGCCTATGTTGAGCACCATACAAAGTTAGGAGCGAATTCTTAAATTCTAGAAATTAGGAAATCTTCTACTGTTTAAAATTTCCTCTGACTTTTAAAGTTTAAAAGAGCCTTAGAGATCATGTAATTCAACTCCTTACTAGCAAATTGGCCTAGAGAAATGACTTGTCCAAAAATCACACCAGTCTAGACTGCATTCCCTCCATAGGAAATCCTGATTTTCCTTTAAAATTTAGTTCAAGCAATACCTTTTATGTGAAATCCTTTTTAATCCCAATTTTCCCAATATTAGTTCTCTCTGTCCTGAAATACTTTATATTTATTTAGCATACATTTATATATTTACACATTTTCTCTCCAGATAGAATATAATCTCCTTGAGGGAAGAGACTTTCTATCTTTGTATCTCTAGCACCTATCACAGAGCCTAGCACTTAATAAGGAAACACTTAATAAATGTCTGTTGATTGACTGATATAAGTAGAAACAAGCCTCAGATTCAAGTCTCTTGACTCACATTCCTCTAAGTCACATTGTCTTCCTTTTCTGGGTTGCATGAGAAATAGAGCTTGAGAATAGTATTTTTAATATTACTTCTGGTGAAGATTCTTTGTATAGTTCTTGATTACATTTCAGGGAAGATGAAGAGGGAAGTTACTATAGCATGAAGATCAGCTGCCTATTGCTTGTGGTTATAAATACCATACCTAAATAGAGATCCCTTCCTCAAGACATGATATATTACTCTGTTGCTCTGGACAACTATTATGGTAATTTTCAAATTTTACTTCATAATTTTAACTGAAAACAGGAGAACTACAAAACATTTGGAATGATGATGTTGCTACACTAATTTCATGTGATTTTCTTTTTCCCAAACAAGGAAAAAAAGCAAGCTATCCAGAGCATGTTAAAAGAAAATCAAGGTTGGACACAATATAAGGTATTTAAGAAGCAGGAGAAGATAGAGAGATAGTGATAGCTTTGAAAAATGTCATGACATCCCTTACATTTTACATGTTTAGGAAACTAAATTTCTGAGAGATAAATAGTGACAAATCAAAAATATTAAAATTTTATATCCTCTTGCTATGAGTGAAAAAATACTTTAATTGATGAAAATGACATTTTATTATAGAATTATTTCAAGTAGTTCTCTACCACTATCAGCCCACATGAAGGTAAGCATGATGGATGATGAAGGATCATAGATCCCAGACCTATCTAGAACATCTAGCCTAGCCCTTTCATTTACAGAAAAGGTCAGGGGAGGTAAAGTGATACATCATGTTTGTAGAAAAAGTCAGCCCTTGGTCTTCTACACAGGGATCACCTGATCTGATCCATGTTCAAAGAAAAGAAGAGATAGTGTTCCCATTGTGTTCTATATGCACACATACACACAGAGAGGCCAATCAACTCAACCTGTCATAAAAAGGGTTGCTAACCTATGATCCATGTACCAAAGAGAGTCTTTTCACCAGTTATTACTACTATACCTGCTGCTAACAAGAGCTATGATTCTTACTCTGTGGAATCAGCCATCTAATACTTCTCCCTTGCAAGAAACAATAATCGTCCCCTAGGCAATAAGAGGGAGACATTTTAAAAAAATCTTTTAGAAATCCTCTTTTCAATTGATGTCTTTTGTATTCTCATTTCTGAAAACATCCCTCCTTTTATTGTAAGATTTAAAAACAGAGATGAAAAAGCAAAACAGTTAAGCAAAAGCAAACCAACATTGCACATGTCTAATGGCATATGTGATATTCTATACCCTTATTTCCTCCGATCTATAATGCGGAGAAGAAGGTCACATAACTTTCAAAGGAAGGACTCCTTTCTTCTGCTTTAGAAAACAATGCTTATGGTCAGGGTGTAATTCCCATTTGAATTGTTAGCATCACGGGGCTCACTTAGCACATACTTCATGCCTTGCAGTCTTGCAAACAAACTTTTGTCACAGAGAGCCCAAAGGAGAGACACTGGAAAGATTAATGTAAATCTATCACCACTATGATCAAAATTACCCAAGAAGCATACTTTATGAAAAATGAGTCAGCATCACTTCTATAAATGAAAGAAAGCATGTCCAACATTTTAAACAAAACGAGTTTCAAAGGGCTCAAGTCCACCCTAGATCTGTACTGACATGTCATTTGCACAAAAGTAAAAGCATAAACATTACTGTTATTCAACATGTCACCTTATACCACAAAAACCATAGCTAGGCATTTATAAAATGGTGGTAACAAAGCTAGTAAGGGAGAAGGAGGAATCAAATATCCCTGTGCTAAGAGTCAGAATGGAGCTGCAGACTCAACTTTAAAAATAACCTAGCTTCTGCATTTCTTCTTATTTCTGAATAATTTGAAAACTTTGTTTCATGGTTTGAAACTTATTTTAACACACCTAAATGTAATGTTCCCCACTTATATTTTCCTGTTTTAGGAGTTTTACTTCCTCAGTTCTCTGAAAATGTTCTAGAGGAGAAGTGCCACACAGAAATCTCAAAACCCTCATAACAGTGAATTGCATGCAACCTCCCAAGGCATATTATACTGCCTGTTGTCCCTTTATTCATATTAATATATAAAGAGAAATAAGGATGTTGGTAATGGGAGTTTAAAAGATACGTGATATAAAGAAAAAACAAACACAAGTTTGAAAAGAATCATAGAATGTTTGAGTTTAAAGGAGAAATCATAGCAAATACCCCTCAAATAAGATACAGAAATGTTGTGATTAAAAATATGAAAAAGAAATCTACCCAAACTAAGGATCTTCATTTGCCTTAATGGAGTGTCTTATGCTGTTTGAATTGCTTACAGGACTGTTTTAAGTGTTTTAACTTTCCATCTTCAATTTCTAATGAATAAAAAAAAAAAAAAAACTTGTAGCAACTTAATTCACTTTGATACACAAGCTACAAGCCTTCCTAAAATCATTAAGAAAACAAAATAGCAAGTGAATCATGGAGCCCATTCTAATAGCGATTGTCTCACCTGAAACCATCCTTGAGATTATTTTGTTTACAAGGAACTGACTCTTGAGAAAAGGTCCATGTGCATATGACTTGTGGATATGCTTTAAGCTGTACTGAGAAGCAAAATTCTTCATGTTCATCAATCTCATAATCTTCATTTAAGGTGGAAGCATTTATAAATCCCTTTTCTGTTTAAAAAAAATAAGAGCACATGCATTTAATTGTATGATTTTTTTTTTCAACAGCAAGGTGATTCGGGTCAGTTCCTATGGTCTTGTGATGGAGAGAGCCATCTGTAGCCAGAGAAAGAGGACTGTTGGAGACTGAGTGTGGATTACAACATAGTAGTTTCACTTTTTTGTTGCTGTTGTTTGTTGCATTTTATTTTCTTTTTTCATTTTTTTCTTTTTTATCTGGTTTTTCTTGTGCAGAATGATAATTATGGAATATATAAAGAAGAATCACATATGTTTAAATATATATTGAATTAGTTGCCATCTAGGGGAGGGAGTGGGGGAAGGGAAGGAAAAAAAAATTTAGAACACAAGGTTTTGCAAGGATGAATGTTGAAAACTATCTATGAATATGTTTTGGAAATAAAAAGTTTTACAAGGAGAAAAATTTTATGGTTAAGAAAACTACTTAAAAATATACGGCGACCAGTAAATTAATGTTTTTTGTTTATAATTTGTGAGCAAGAAAATTCCTAGGAGGGCAGTTTGTGGGTCATATCAGTTAATCCAATGCAGTACATATTTTTCTAATATATCTTATTCCTGATCCACAATTCTAATTCTATACTCTAAACATGCTGTTTCCCTCTATTTCCCTAGATTTAATTTACTGATTATCTGTATCAGTTGAGCTATAGAATATAAGCTCTTTGAGGGAAAGGGCTGTTTCTTTTTTGTTTTTGTATTCCCAGAGTCTGATAAAAGTGTGGGTTGAATTGAAGAAGCATGGAAAGGGCAAATCTAATTAGCAGTTTTAAGAAATTATTCTGTTTTTGAAGCTCTTAGTTATCAGCAATTAAGAAACTGATATATTTGTTTACATTTTCATTATAGTTCAAGGTTGTACTCTAACTTGAAATATTTCAAGTGAAGCAAAGACACTTCACAAACACCACACAATGAATTTGACAAGGAGTAGAAGAATCACTTCAACTTACTTGTGCTTTCCTTGCTCTGAATCACTTCTTATTGTTTTCTTTTTTCTATCTTTCTTGGTACTCTGGGTAATGCTCATCCTTCTCGTCAACAATTCTTTCCAATATTCCCACAAAACTACCCTAAATAAATGTTCTAGTTCTAACAAACTAATATCTAACTCTGGTCCTAACCTAGTTAAGTAGGGATCTGCAGACAGTTCAACTAATCCATCTGCTACTTCTGCTTCTGTGACCCTCACATTAAATTTGTAGACCCACTCAAAAGACTACAGACAGGTGAATACGAATATAATCTAATGCTGTAGTAGAAATTTGGCTTACCTAAGACAGTAACCAAAGTTGATTGACTGAGATGTTTTGATGAAGCACAAGTATAATACCCAGAATCGCTTCTTCCTACTGATTCCATAAAAACAAATAAAATCCGAATCATACTTCTGTTGGCTGAATAGGCACTCATCTGAAAATGGCTGCCCTAGATTTGAATCAAACAAGTTTGACATTTATTGTTTTCCATTCAATGTGAATAGGACATTGCACTTATTTTGTCATAATATGAGCTTGATTTATTACCTCTTTTAAAGTCCTGTTTTCTAATTTCCAAGCAAGCCTGAATTCATAATTTTTATAAACAGCTTTGCATCTTATCAACAAGGGTTCTCCTTCTTTGATGAATAATTGTGGTAGACTTGTTTCAGGGTTTTGATTTAAATCTGGGAAATGAAAATATCAGATGTAAGCAAGGGAGGAAAAAAAGATTTTTCCTCACATACCATATCTGGACCTTTTTGAAGGACAATCTGATATCAAGTCTGAACCATCTCTTATACTCCTTTAAAAAAAAAAATCTAGACATATGTTTTCACTGGGAATTCCTGCTGGAACTCTGTCTTCCCAGAAATCAGCTGGAGTCAGGCTAATCAAAAGTCTTTATTCTTGGTCTCTTGTGCTTGCTGTCAGGGGATTAGATCTAGTAATCTCTACAAGACCTTCCTCTCCCCCACCACCAGAAGAATGCCCCAATTTCCTCCTCCTACTCTACCCATATGTCACTTCCCCCTCTTTGTCCCACCAATCAAGTCAGCACAGAACAGCTGGGGAGGGTCAACCTTCAATCATGTTAATAGAGAACTGTCCAATTGGCAATTAGTCTCACGTGCTCCATTATCCAAGTGCATTTGCTCAGTTCTAGCCCTTTACAAATTCCCAGTGTGGAAACTACCTTAACCAATTCAGATGACACCTGGCCAGGTGTTCTGCCACCCATTGTTTTAGAGATGAGTCTAGTGCACTAAGAGGTTAAGTTCCTTGCCTAGAATCACAGAGTGAGTGTCAGGGATAAGATTTGAATTCAGGTTTTCTTGACTCTGAAACCAGCTCTTTATTCAGTGAGCCATACTGCTGCCTCTTAACTGCTGCCTCTTAACAAGAAATAATTGGTTATCCCCAAGACTTTCTTATAAATATCCCCATTATGATGGGAAATATTTACAATAGTTCTATGTTCTTTATCAATTTCATAGGTTGCCTTAGACAAAAAATTTCATATACTGACCATCTTTCTGGTGAAGAGCTTCTCTCTTTGCTTAACAAGGTTGATCCTTGGACAACCCAATCCCATGAAACAATGTTTTAGTCCCAGCATTTATTTTTCAGAAGGTAAACATAACTATTGGAATTCTGAAGCTAAATGAGAGCATAAACAGTTTCATGTTGATCTTAACCTAGATTATTTTCTAAGCAATGGTCATGTCCAATAATAAATTTAGCACACTGTACATGAAAATGTTACCTAGTGTAAAAAGCCTTGTGCATTTCTCGCCCAAGTCATTTCTTGCACAGCACCATATGTCTGTTCCGAATAATTCATGAAGTACCTTTTCCTTCTTTCTAATGACAGCTTGACTTCCTCTTTTGCAGCTGCAATTAAAAAAACAAATAACATTTGATTGAATTTATAAAAAACTATTAAAATGTTTTAAAAATTCAACTGAGTATTTAAGCAAAGGAAAAAGATAAATATTTACTCCCTGATATAAAAGAGTATAATTAAGAACAACAAAGGATTATAGATTTTCAGCTTTGGGAGAGATTTCAGAAGTCACCAGGTCCAACCAATACCTAAACAGGAATTTTTTCCCACAATGTCTATGATCAGCAATCATAAAATCTCTGCTTTAATGCTCACATATGTAAGGAAAATATTTTTTAAAACAACAAGAAGGAACTGGAAATTAAGTGGATACCCATCATTTGGGATGGATAAGTTATGGTATATAAAATTGTTCTACAAAAAAATGATGAGCAGACTGATTTTAGAAAAGCTTAGAAAGACTTTCATGAACTGATGCTGAGTGAAGTGAGCAGAATTAAAAGAACACTGTACTCAGAAACAAGATTATGTGATGATCGACTGTGATGGACTTGACTCTTCTTAACAATGCAGTTATTCAAAGCAATTCCAAGAGAGTTGGGTTGGAAAATGCCATCCACATTCAGAGAGAGAACTATCGAGACTGAATATGAGTAGAAGGATAGTATTTTCACCTTTGTTTTTTTGCTTTTTCTTTCTTGTATGTTATGGAAATATGTTTAACCTATATCAGATTGCTTGCTGTCTTGAGGAGGAAGGAGAGAAAAAAATTAGAACACAAAGTTTTATAAAAATGAATGTTTAAGTTAGGTGATACAGGCCAATTCCAATAGACTTGTGATGGAGAGAGCCAGCTGCATCCAGAAAGAGGACTCTCGGGACTGAATTTGGAGCACAATATAGGGTTTTTTACAATCTTTTTTGTTATTTGTTTGCTTTTTTCCCATTTTTAAAATTTTTTCATCTGATTTTTCTTGTGCAGCATGATAAGTGTGAAGATATGTATAGAAGAATTGTACATTCTTTAACACATCTTCTGTCTCAGGGAAGGGAGGGGAAAGGGAGGGAGAAAAATTTGGAAAAAAAAAGGTTTTACAAGAGTGAATGTTTAAAACTATCTTTCTGTGTATTTGGAAAAATAAAATACTATTTGAAAAAATATAATTCCTTTCTACATGAAGATTTTTCTGATCTCCTTAAACTGCTATCACCCTTCTACTATGTACTATTTCTCTAAACTGCTATCACCTAACTACTTTAGACTTAATTACCTTGTATTTCTTCTACATATTCTTATGAATTTATGTATGTATATATAAAACATATATGCTATCTCCCTTTATTAAAATGTAAGCTTCTTGAGAGCAAGGATCATTATACTTATTGTATTTGTAACCCCAACAATTAATATGATGTCTGGAACATTGTAGGCTTTTAATAAATGATGGTTTATCAGTATGGATGGTTAGACTGGTAACTTTCAAATGATTATAGGTTTCAACTCTGAGGTACTACTACAAATCTCTCAGATTAGCTAAGATGATAGGAAAATATAAAGATGAATGTTGGAGATGATGTGGGAAAACTGGAACATTAGTACATTGTTGGTGGAGTTGTTCTGGAGAACAATTTGGAACTATGTCCAAAGGACTATCAAACTGTGCATACCCTTTGATTCAGTAGTGTTTCAATTCTGATGGACATGACTCTTTTCAACAGCAAGGTGATTCAGGTCAGTTCTACTGGTCTTATGAGGAAGAGAACCATCTGCACCCAGAGAGAGGACTATGGGGACTGAGTGTGCATCACAATGTAGTATTTTCACTTTTTAAATTGTTGTTTGCTTGTATTTTGTTTTCTTTCTCATTTTTTCCCTTTTTTATTTGATTTTTCTTGTGCAGCATGATAATTGTGGAAATATGCACAGAAGAATTGCATGTTTAACATATTGAATTACTTGCTGTCTAGGGAAGGGGGTAGAGGGAAGGGAGGGAAAAATTTTAGAACACAAGGTTTTGCAAGGGTGAATGTTGGAAAGTATCTATGCATATGTTTTGAAAATAAAAAGCTTTAATAATAAAAAAAATGATTGTAGGTTTCACTAAGGTGTCTTGGTGATGTGCATGACTTAAAACTATTACATAGTCACAAATAAGAGCATTTGGAGATCTTTGATGTTAAAAGAATCTTTCCCCTATTTGGACTCTATGCAGGATATCCTCTATGACAATGGTAATATCTTTTAGTTTTATGCTTCATTGCATGTTGATCTTTGGCAAATCTTTGGGGAAAAAGTGATCTCCATAATTACCTATGTTGTCGAATGTTGTTGGTTTTAAAATATGAACAAGAGATTTCATTTCAGAGAAAATTATTTAAGACGATGATAAAAATAAACTTTTGTGTCTTCATTGCAGATAGGACAGTCACCAGAAGCTTTACAAAAGCATAGCTGCCAGTGCTCTCACTTATATTCCATCTGTTCTAAATGGCACATGCCATGACCTCATCATGAGTCACTGATGCTGCTGACAATAGACAAAAGATATAGTATTCATCAAGTTGGATGTCCTCTACTACTATAAGGTGAGTCAGTGAGGAGAGGAAGACACTGACCCCAGGCTGATGTCCTTGAAAAAGAAGCAAGAATGATCAGGAGTGCGGGGAATGGGATGGTCAATAGACATAAATTGGGTTGAGTAGAAATTTTTGATTTGTAAACTTCAAAGAAGTGGAAGTTGTTTACTGATTATAATAAAAGAAAAAATCTGGAAATAGCAGTTCTTCACTTCTCCCCCTCCCCATTATTTTAATTGATGCTATTCATTAATGCAGTGATACCCTGCTGAAAATGGTACTTTCTTTCCCATTCCAAGCAATAGTAGTAGTAAGTAGTAAGTAGTAAGAAAGGAAGCTATATGTTTTCTTCTCTTAGCCCAGTGGAAACAAGGAAGAAAAAATGAACTGTAGTTTAAATGACAGCTGCCAAATGTTGATCACTGTCATTAATAGACTGCCATTTCAGGGTTTCTCTAAACTTCCCCTGTGGCCCCTTCCCACTCCTTCCTTCATGTTCTCTTTTCTTCTCCCATTCCAACAGCAGTTAAGGAGGGGAAGAAAAATAGGGGAGGTAATGGGTGTAGCTATGTTTCCTCCCTATTCTTAACCCTAAAGCAATAATGGAGGCTCATCTCTTTCTCCAATCCTTCAACCCAGGCCTCCAGGGAAAACCTAGTGGTAGAAGTAGCAGTTGTGGTTTTTCCAGGCTCCTCCTTCATTTCTTTCCACGGCTGGTCCTGGGGGAGAATGAGGATGAATAGTGCCCATGATAGCTGCAGCAGGTGCAGAGGCAGGTCACATGCTTTCTCCTGAACTGTCCTTTACATTCAAGTCCAAGAGGAACAAATACCTCAAAGGAGGCCCTGCCCCTTTTCCTCCTCCTCCTTTCAGTTCTGAACACTGGAAGCCACTTCCTTCCTTCACGCCCCTCCATCTGAAAACTGTCAGAAAATGTGGTGGTGGTAGTGGAGACAGTTACTGGGACCCTTACATTAGTATTTTTAAAGTTTTTTTTAAATTTTCTCTACATAGTCTTTCTTTTGCTCCTTAGATCCTCGACAGTTTTTGTTGTCTGAGGCTAAAAGAACTGATTATCTGTCTTGTGTCCATTCTGTCATCCCACATGGAGTTCCCTTTTTTTTTTTTCCCCAAAGGCCTCATCCATAAATCACTTGAATTTTCCACCAACACAAACCACATTCTCTGATACTAATTATCATTAGTTGATATAGAACATCATTCTTAGTACCAAATATACCTACCAATTTATTAGTATATTAAGGAATGAAAAAAAAAATTGAGAAAAACTTCTGTTGATTACCTTCTACAATCCATCTTAGTCAAGCTCAGCTTCCCTCTATTTCTGAGTGATGACGCAGAAGTGTGAACAATAAAAATCTCATCATTTCATACTTTACTGCTCTAAGAGAATGTAAGTTCCTTAAGGGCAGGTGCTATGTGTCTTTTTTTTTTTTTTTAATTTTAAGCTTTTTATTTTCAAAACATATTCATCAATAATTTTCAACATTTACCCTTGCAAAGATTTATGTTCCAATTTTTTTTCTCTCCCTTCCCCCCCACTCCTTCTCCTAGATGGCAAGTAATCCAATATATGTTAAACATGTGCAATTCTTCTATACATATTTCCACAATTATCAGGCTGCACAAGAAAAATCAGATCAAAAAGGAAAAAAATGAAAAAAAAGCAAGTGAAAATACTATGTTCTGATCCACATTCAGTCCCCACACTCCTCTATTTGGGTACAGATGGCTCTCTCTCCATTACAAGATCATTGCCTGAATCACTTCTCAGTTGAAAAAAGCCACATCCACCAGAATTGATCATATAATTTGCTGCTACAGTGTACAATGTTCTCCTGGTTTTACTCACTTCGCTTACCATCAGTTCATATGTCTCTCCACACCTCTCTGAAATCATCCTGCTGATCATTTTTAATAGAACAATAATATTCCTTAACATTCATATACCATAACTTATTCAGCCATTCTCCAAATGATGTTGATCCACTCAGTTTCCAGTTCCTGCTATGTGATCTTACTTTTCGTTTCAATATCTAATATGATACTTAGCTCATCATAGGCTCTTAATAAATAGTCATCGAATTAAAATTAGCTCTCAATTTGCAATAATTAATATTGGCTAAACACAAATATCTTGACTAAATAGTAATTTATTTCTCCATGTTTTTTTTTTAAAGTGTCATACTTAAATAAAGATATTATAATCTAAAATCACCTCCTCTTATCAAATCAGGCATTCAGAGAATCAGCTTCTTTGTTTCGAAATTTTTTCATGTTAAATATTTCATTTGTATAATGAAAAATGTTGTAAAATAGTTCAGGGCTCACCTTGCATTTTGGATGCAGAATATAATTTAAGGGACTCTGAGACCCCCTACCCAAGAATATTTCCCCCGTCACTTTTCCTGAAAACTCTACATCAGTTACTGAGAGTGGTAATGGCCATCAATTAACATATAATTATGAAATAGCTTATCATCATACCAAACTTATACGATAAGGCCTGAGAAAGTGATACAGGACATTTAAGTTTTGATAGGGCCTAAGGTGATAAAAATATTTAGAGCATAGCGCTTTGGTGAGGTGCTAAAAAGTTCTAGAATCATTATACCTTAAAGTTGAGAAAAACCTGAAAAGTCATCTAGTCCAACTTTCTGTTCCATACCAGAATCTCCTTTATAACATCCCTGATTGTCATCCATTCTCTATTTCAACCCTTTAAGTAAAAGAAGCATTTCTACCTCATAATTCAGCTCATTCTATTTATGAGTAATTTGGGAGACAATACATTCTTCCCATATTGAAAAGTGTGGTGCAATAAAGAATTTGGAAAATCTAGGTTCAAACCTTTGCATATCAATTTGCCTCTGAGTGTACCCACTCAACTTTACAACCATAAGTTGCAGAGTAAACACATTATCACATGGGTAGATAGAATTCCTCACCAACAAATAGCTTCCTGAATTGATGAAATCACATCTCCAGTTATAAAATTATACTGAGTACATATATCTCCCTATAATTTCTATCTCTGAGGCCCAGTTTAAACCTTCAGAGCCACACAGAAAAAAACAAACTAGGCTTTCTTTGACTTGAAAGGAGTGAATGGAAATGATTTGTATGAAAATGAAATCACATACAAATAGAGAAACAATAAGAGGATACCTTGCTATCTTCAGGTTCATGTTAAAAGTCACCTTTGACATACTGGGAAAACTAGAAGGTTTGATAGTTGAGCCAACATTTTTGAAAGACCATAGAGAACAGAAGAGCACTACAAAACTATAGATGAGCAAGTGGATTGCAATTTTCAAAAGGAAAGAAATATGAAAACTAAAAACCAATGAGGTTGGCTTTGAAACCTGGAAAAAATTCTAGACTATATTATTAAAGGATTAGTTAGTGAGTGAATATAAGAGAAAACAGTGATCACAAAAAGGCAACCTGAATTCATTAAAAAGAGAACACACCAGACAACCTTATTCTATGTTTGGCCAAATGTGAGAGACCAAGAGATCAGAGGATTACTATAGATAGAATTTTTCTAGATTTTAGTAAAGCATTTGACAAAATTTTTCAAGCTGTTTTTGTGGGAAAATATGGAAATGTGTTCTATAGGACATATGTTTCTTTATAGGATAGTTAGGTGGATTCAAATCTAGTTAAATTACTAGACTCCTAGAATATTCATTAATGATGTGATGTTAGTTTAGAAGAAAGCTGGGCCCTATTCTATTTAACATATCCGTGACTTGAATGAAAACATAGGTAATAAACATCAAATTTGCAAATGACACAAAATCAGGAGGAATAAACAATATGATGGATAAGAGTCAGGCTCCATAAGATCTTACCAGATTAGGATGTAAGTCTGAAGGAAGATTAAATTTAACAGAAGTAAATATAAAGTCTTATACTCGGATCAAAAAATAAGTTTCTTAAGTGCAATTATGGGAAAGGCATGTCTAGACAACATGTTCCTATAAAAAAGATTTGTAAGTTATAATGGATTGCAAATCAAAGATGAGTCCACAATGATATGATAAAAACAGAAAATCCAAAACCCCTAACATAATCTGTAGAGGTTTAAAAAAATTCATGGGAAGTAATAGCTTGGTCAGACTACATTTAAAAGACTGAGATCAGTGCACAGTACCATATATTTTTAATAAAGTCATTGATGAAATGAATCTCAAGTAGACTCAGAATAGTGGGGGATTACAAACCATACCATTAAAGGCTCAGTCTAAGGAATTGGGAATGTTTACCCTACAGAAAAGAGGAGTATGGGACCTGTGTAGAAGGGCTGTTGTATGGAAAAAGAATTGAATTTTTTTTTCTACTTGGCCATAGGAGACAGAACTAAGAGCAATGGGTTGAAGGTAGAGAGAACAGGATTAGTTTTGAATTCAGGAGAAGTTTCCTAAATATTGGAGCTATCCATAAGTGGACTGAGCTACCTCAGAAATTATGATACTGTTCTTTGCCATAGCTCTTCAAATAAAAATTGGATAAACATTCACTGGGGATGTTGGTAAATAAGAAATAGACTTCAGTACAGATTTGGAGTAGGTGACTTGAAGACTTTTCAAACTCATATTCTTAAATCTGTGATCTTACATTTTTTATATTTAAAGTCAATAATTATGTACTTCTTTAAGTAAAGACAATGATTGATGCAATGTGGCATAGTAGATAGAAAGCTGAATTTGAAGTCAAGAAGACCTGAGATATAAACTGGGAAAACATTTTTACAGTCAAAGATTCTGATAAAGGCTTCATTTCCAAAATATATAGAAAATTGATTCTAATTTATAAGAAATCAAGCCATTCTCCAATTGATAGTCAAAGGATATGAACAGACTATTTTCAGATGAATAAATTGAAACTATTTCTAGTCATATGAAAAGGTGTTCCAAGTCATTATTGATCAGAGAATTGCAAATTAAATCAACTCTTGAAATGCACTACACACCTCTCAGATTGGCTAGGATAACAGGAAAAGATAATGTTGAATGTTGGAGGGGATGTGGGAAACTGGGACACTGATACATTGTTGGTGGAATTGTGAATGAATCCAACCATCCTGGAGTGCAATTTGGAACTATGCTCAAAAAATTATCAAACTGTGTGTATACTTTGATCCAGCAGTATTACTACTGGGCTTATATCCCAAAGAGAAGGGAAAGGGACCTGTATGTGCAAAAATGTTTGTGGCAGCCCTCTTTGTAGTGGCTAGAAACTGGAAATTGAATGGATGCCCATCAATTGGAGAATGTCTGAATAAGTTGTGGTATATGAATGTTATGGAATATTATTTTTCTGTAAGAAATGACCAGCAGGATGATTTCAGAAAGGCCTGGAGAGACTTACATGAACTGTTACTAAGTGAAATGAGAAGAACCAGGAGATCATTATATACTTCAACAACAATACTGTAGGATGATCAATTCTGATGGATGTGGCCCTCTTCAACAATGAGATGAACCAAATCAGTTCCAGATGTTCAGTAGTGAAGAGAAACAGCCACACCCAGCAAAAGAACTATGGGAAAGAACTATGGGAAATATAGCATTTCCACTCTCTTATTGTCTGCTTGCATTCTTGTTTTCCTTCTCAGATTTTTAAAAATAGTTAAATGTGTTAAAGTATAAATTAAATGCAATATATGTATACATGTCCAAACAGTTGTTTTGCTGTACAAAAAAAAATCGGACTTTGAAATAGTGTACAATTAGCCTGTGAAGGAAATCAAAAATGCAGGCAGACAAAAATAGAGGGATTGGGAATTCTTTGTAGTGGTTCATAGTCATCTCCCAGAGTTCTTTCAGATTATTTTTACCTTCTTTCTAAATCCAATTTTTCTTGTGCAGCAAGAAAACTGTATAAATATGTATACATATATTGTATTTAACATATACTTTAGCAGATTTAACATGTATTGGACTACCTGCCACCTGGGGGCAGGGAGGTAGAGGGAAGGAAGGGAAAAGTTGGAACAGAAGATTTTGCAAGGGTCAATGTTGAAAAATTGCCCATGCATATGTTTTGTAAATAAAAAGGTATAATAAATAATAATAATAATAATAAATAAGACCTGAGTTATTTTAGCAATGAGGTAATTCAGGCCAATTCCAATAGTCTTGTGATGGAGAGCATCCTCTACATCCAAAGAGAGGACTATGGGGATTGAATATGGATCACAACATAGTTCTTTCACCTTTTCTGTTGTTGTTTGCTTGATTTTTTTTCTTTCTCGATTTTTTTACCTTTTTGATATTTTTTTAGTACAAAATGATAAATATGAAAATGTTTAGAAAAAATATATTTTGTATATGTTGCAAAAATGTTTGTAGCAGCCCTTTTTGTAGTGGCAAGGAACTGGAAACTTAAAGGATGCCCATCAATTGAAGAATGGCTGAATAAATTATGGTATATTATTGTTCTACAAAAAACGATCAGTAGGAGGATTTCAGAAAGACCTGGAGAGACTAATATAAACTGACACTAAGTGAAGTGAACCAAAAAAACATTGTATACAGAAACAAGAAAATTATATGATAATCAACTCTGATTCAGACCAATTCCAATAGACTTATGATGGAGAGAGCCACTTGAATACAGAAAGAGGACTAGGAGGATTGAATGTGATCACAACGTAGTATTTTCACCTTTTTGTTGTTGTTTGCTTGCTTTTTTTTTCTTTCTCATTCCCTTTTGAGCTGATTTTTCTTGTGCAGCATGATGAATGTGGAAATATGTATAGAAGAATTGCACATGTTTAACATATATTGGATTACTTGCTGTCCTAGGGGAGGAGATGGAAGGAAGGGAGGGAGAAAAATTTGGAACCCAAGATTTTGTAAGGATAAATGCTGAAAAATGCAAAAAAAATGCAAATAAAAATATATTATTAAAAAAAAAAAAAAGAATTGCACATGTTTGACCTATATTGGATTACTTGCTGTCTAGTGAGAGGGAGTGAGGGAAAGGGAGGGAGAAAAATTTGGAACACAAGGTTTTATAAGAGTGAATGTTGAACATTATCTTTGCATATTTTTTAAAAATAAAAAGCTATTTTTAAAAAAAGACCTGAGTTCAAATAATATCTCTAACACTTATTAGGTGTGTGACCCTGGGCAAGTCACATTCTTTGACTATTAGTTTCCTCATTCTAAAATTAGGAAATTAGATAAAATGGCCTCAAAGGACCTTTCCAGTTCTTAGTCTATGGTCATATGACTAAGTATAATTTTTTGTCAAACAAATAACTGTATTTTCTTAATCATTCCTCATATGATAAACATGGGTAACTAAAGGTAATTAAATATCTAAAATACCACAAAAGAGGGCATGGGTACTATTCAATTCAATCTACAAATATATTAAGTACCTAATATGTGAAAAGCACTGTATTAGGTACTTGGAATATAAAGATTAAAAAAATGAAATAGGCACTGCCATCAAGGAAGCCACACTTTCCTAGCAAAACATAATATGGAGAGATAAGTATAAATATAAGATATGGAGTAATGGGGGGGAGGCAAGACCTAAACCAGTGCTTCTGAAAATGTGGTCCAACTGATGCATTGCTGGTGGAGTTGTGAAAGAATCCAACCATTCTGGAGAGCAATCTGGAATTATGCCCCAAAAGTTATCAAAATGTGCATACCCTTTGACCCAGCAGTGCTACTACTGGGCTTATATCCCAAAGAAATACTAAAGAAGGGAAAGGGACTTGTATGTGCCAAAATGTTTGTGGCAGCTCTTTTTGTAGTGGCTAGAAACTGGAAAATGAACGGATGCCCATCAATTGAAGAATGGTTGGGTAAATTATGGTATATGAATGTTATGGAATATTATTGTTCTGTAAGAAATGATCAACAGGAGGAATACAGAGAGGCTTGGAGAGCTTAAATCAACTGATGCTGAGTGAAACGAGCAGAACTAGGAGATCATTATACACTTCAACAATGATACTGTATGAGGATGTATTCTGATGGAAGTGGATATCTTCAACATAGAGAAGATCTAATCCAATTCCAATTGATCAATGATGGACAGAATCAGCTACACCCAGAAAAGGAACACTGGGAAAGGAGTGTAACTGTGAGCATTTTTTTTGTTTTTGTTTTTGGATTTTTTGTTTGTTTGTTTTGTTTTTGTTTTTCTTCAAAGATTATTTTTACCTTCCAAATACAATTCTTCCTTTGCAACAACAACAACAACAAAATTTAGTTCTGCACATATATATTGTACTAAGTATATACTATAAGATATTTAATATGTATGGGAATGCCTGCCATCTAGGGGAGGGGGTGGAGGGAAGGAGGGGAAAAATTTGGAACAGAAGGGAGTACAAGGGATAATGTTAAAAAAAAAATTATCTATGCATATGTATTGTCAAAAAAAAAAGTTTAAATTATAAAATTATAAACTTTTTTTTTTTTTTAAGTGGTCCAGAAACTCTTGAATGTCTCTGAAATACTTTCAGGAAGCATTGGTGATGTCAAAACTTTTCATAATAATACTAAGATGTTTTATTTAATAATATAGTAAATATCAGCAGATGTAATCCACATAAATAAAAGCTCCTCTGGAATTCTTAATAATTTTTAAGAATGTAAACCTTGTGACCTGAGACCAAAAAGTTTGAGAATTACTTTTTCAGACAATGAAATCTTGGGATACTTGGAGGAAGAAAACATTTTTATGCAGGTGATCAGAGAACACTTTTTACTCCCTGGTTGGCTTCACTTCCATACCAGTTGCCTTATCCCTGTGTAAGGCCCTCCCCTCCTTTCCAGATCTCCTTTATGTTTTATATTCTCCTATTAGAAAGCATGTTCCTTGAGAGTTAAGTACTATCCTGTTTTTGTTGTTTTTGTTTTTCCAGGACTTTGCGCAGTGACATGCACATAGTAAATGCTTATTAAATGTTCTATGTGGAAAAAGTTTGAAGAAAAAAATGTGGATATGAGGAAGAGTACATTTTATAAATATATGTACATAAAAGATGGAATGCTGAATTCAGTGAATAGTTAGTAATCTAGTTTCCCTGGAACATAACACATAAAGGCTAATGTGAAATAAGACCAGAAAAATAATATTAAACATCTGATATTCTTTAAATTGATTTATAAAGAACAGGGAGTTTGGAGCCATATTATAACAAACTTTCTATTCAAGTTGAGGATAAGATAAAACACAATGGGATAGGACAGAATTGGTAGAATATAGCATTTTTGAGGCAACAGAAGAGCCTCTGGATTTTTTGAGTAAATAAAATCACAGTGTGCCAAAGTAGGTTTTACTTATGCAATAATTATGTCTATGAATTTTTTTCATGAATTTACTTTTACTTTCATAGTCATCAATATTTTCATTTACAATAAGAACTATATACATGAAAATAATTTTTTAAATCTACATGTCTTTTCAGACTAATACAATAGGTTTTTCTTTACTATCTATTTGCCTACTCAGTTTCAGGAATGCTAGTGGCAGCTAGGAGCTGTCCATAGCTGAACCTCATTAAGAACAAAGTAAATTTCAAAGGACATCAGGACGTGGTTGGATGTGACTGAGCATGAATTCCTTATACAAATTTTGTTCCATTCTAGAAGTATTGCTTGACCATGGATCATATTTTTCTATTTGCTCCTTGGATCTTATCCCTAATGTTCTTCTGATACATTCTGGATCCAAAGAATTTCTGTCTCTGGGCCACTTTCTTGGAACCTTGTGCTAGATGCTTTAATAACTAAATAGTTTTCTCTGAATAGTCTAGTTCCTATCTTTCTCACCACAAACAAAAGCATTAACACTGTGAATAGGTTGGTTCAGATGTTCTGGTTTATGCTTCAGATCACGGTTCATGATATTCTGGCATCATACTTTTGTATTTGTATCCTCAGTGCTTAACATGGTTCCTGGCACACAGGATGCTTACTAATTGATTTATGGGGAATTTCTATCTATCTTAAAATAGTATATGGTCTTCCCATCTCATCACCATTATAACTGACATTTCTTGGGTGTAGTTAACATTTTATCATCAAATAAAATAATAACAGTTCAATGTATTTTCATTTTTTAATTTCAAACAACATTTTAATTTGCTGATTTTTATTATCCTTAGAAATGTCAGCTTTAGTAGAGATAAAAAGAAGGCACTATTGACTATTATATTAACTTTAATATTTTGGATATATCATCTTTTCATTACAGTAGTATAAACTATTTGCTTAAAAATAAGTATGATATTAAATTATTAGATTGGCTAAAACTTATAACATTTGATTTGCACATTTAAAAAATTGTAATAGAGAATGTAATCTATGAAGTCCATAAGCATAATTATCAACATGAGTTGCAAGCATCTTACCTTTTACTCTCTGGATTGCAAAAAGACCACTCTACCACTGGATCTGGGAAGCCTTCTGATATACAGACTATTGCATCTTGGTTTTCGATTCTTCTAAAGTATGGTTTTCTGAGTTTTCCTGTAAAATTAATTCAAGGCACATTTTAAAGTATATGATAAGATTTTTTTTCAAAAGCATTATTGCTTAGGCTGTACCAGGATGTGGCAAATCTGCTTAAAAAGTGTACCTCGCTAAAGGCTCGGGGTTGATCTAGTGGGGTCAGTCCCTGGCTGGCTAATAAATGATACTTTAAATTGAAAAAAAAAAAAAAAAAAAAGCATTATTGCTTATTTATAACTGATCATTTAAGAAGTTTTTTTAGTTCTCAGAAGTAATAAAAATATTTAAACCCCATATCATGTACTTTATTCCATACAATTCATTTATCATATTAACTAACAGAGGTTGAAACCTCGAGTTTCATAGTTGTTCTCTCATCAATATCATTTCTATGGAGCTGATTGGCACTCAAAGTGTTATAAGGGAAAATGAGTATAGGGGGGAAGATGGGATGGGATTATAACAAGATGGGAATTTTATACTTGCTAAGTAAGAAAGAGAGAGAAATACCAGTAATATAAAGCTCTTCATTACCTCATTTGGTTTTGTTTGGTTTTTCATTAATTGTGTAGCAATTAACCTCCTGTTCCCTCCAGAACTGGAATCTATTGTGTCAGGACACTAGTGAAGATATCTTTTTAAACTACATCCTTTAGTTTTAATAGTCCCAATAATGGGGACATGGTACCTTTCAAGGGAACATACTTTAATTAGTAGAAGGTTATTCCTTATAAACCTTTTTTTTTTTTTTTTTTTTGGAGGCTGGGGTTAAGTGACTTGCCCAGGGTTATATAGCTAGGAAGTGTTAAGTGTCTGAGACCAGATTTGAACTCGGGTCCTCCTGAATTCAAGGCTTGTGCTCTATCCATGTGCCACCTAGCTGCCTCTACAAACCATTTTCCAATTGATAAATGGCCAAAGGATACTAACAGACAATTTTCAGATGAAGAAATTAAAATTATTTCTAGTCACATGAAAAAATGCTCCAAATCACTACTGATCAGAGAAATGCAAATTAAGACAACTCTGAGGTACACTACACACCTCTCAGATTGGCTAAAATGATAGGAAAATATAATAATAAATGTTGGAGGGAAGGTGGAAAAACTGGGAAATGAATACATTGTTGGTGGAGTTGTGAACTGATCCAATGCTGAAGAGCATTTTATAACTATATACAAAAGGCTATCAACTGTGCTTACCCTTTGATCTAGCAATGTCTCTATAGGAGCTGAATCCCAAAGAGATCATAAAAAAGGACAGGGTACCCACATGTGCAAAAATGTTTGTAGCAGTTCTTTTTGTGATGGTAAGGAACTGGAAATTGATGCTCATCTCTTAGGAAACAGCTGAATAAGTTATGGTATATGAATGCAATGGAATATTATTGTTCTATAAGGAATGATCAGCAGGATGATTTCAGAAAGACCTGGAGAGTCTTACATGAACTGATGCTAAGTAGAGTGAATCAAGAGAACATTGTACACAGCAAGAACAAGATTATGTGATGATCAACTCTGATGGACCAGGCTCTTTTCAACAATGAGATGATTCAGGCCAATTTTAATAGACATGTAATGGAGAGAGCCATCTAATCCAGAAAAAGGACTATGGGGACTGAATGTGGATCACAACATAGTATTTTCACTTTTTTGTTGTTCTTGCTTTTTTAAATTTCTCATTTTTTTTTCCCTTTTTGATAATTTTTCATGCAGCATGATAAATGTGGAAATATATATATATTTATCGAGGGAAGGAGAAGCATTTAATGGAACACATGGTTTTCCAAGGCTAAATGTTGAAAACTATCTTTGTGTATATTTTGGAAATAAAAGCTAATCTTTTTTGAAAAAAAGGCTATTCTTCACATTAAACCAGTGTGTTCCTCTGTAATGACCAGTATCAATCCTAGTTCTAATCCTTTAAGACTCAATATAATTTGGAATTCTCTTCCACATGACAGCTTTTAAAACATTTAGAATCATACACATTAATTTTAAAACTGGAAAGGATGTTAGAGATCATCTAGTACAATACTTTCACTCAATTCCATTGACTCCTATTCAATTCCTATAGGATAGAAGCTTCCTGAAGACATCTCATTTCATTTTTGTCTTTATATTTGACAGCATTGTGAATAAAGCAGGATTTGACCCCAACTTTCATAATTATAAGTTCATAAAAATCTGTTCACTTCTTTATCATGGAGATGATGGTATTCCCTAAACACTAAGAAGTCCAAGTTTTCTGGAGTGCTGCACTGGCAAAAAGTTGTGCTAAGACATAAGAAGCATTTCTTATCCTTTATTCTGTATGAGCAGGTGGAAAGGTAATGAATGGAATGTTGATGTGCAATGCCATTTAGTCTCAGAGCAACATAAGTCAATCAGGATGGGGAGGAGTCAGAGACAATACCAAATAGAAGTCCTGGTGTACCAGTAGCACGTTTGGGGAAAACATCTGTAGGCCTACAAATGGAATCACCCATTTGCAAGACTACTAAGCTAATGGTTGACTCTGTTCTGTCCAGTAAAGCTGGAGGTAGAAAGAAGGAAGGCAGAGGTTGGGAAAAGTTCTTATTTTCTCTGACCAGTAAGATGAAGTATTGATGTTCTAAAGAAGAAAAAGACAAGTAAATTTAACACATGCCTTTCTCAAAGGGGGCAAGTCACTTTTCCTCTGGTCCTCTGATTCTTCATCTGTAAAAATAATGGGGATGGCCTAGATGAGCCTTATTATCTCTTCCAGCTCACGTTCTAGGTCTCAGGCCTATGTTCATAAATTTTATCAAGCTCTGAAGCATATGGGAAGTGTTGAATCCTCTCAGCTAACAACTTACATAATAGCAAAGTAAGTATTAGATTGATCATTCATATGACTAACATATTATAATTGCTGTATATTGTTGACTTTTAGTAAATGACTTGAATCCTACTCAGAACTTCACATAGGTTATTTCAAGTGGGTCCAAAGAGCACAAGCAATCCAACTTTGTCAATCTTAAAAATCTGCATCCGGTTCTCTAGGCAAAAGATAAGTCTTCTAGAGAATAACAAAATAAATCAAGACATTGAAGCCATTCTCTCAAAGTCTTTTGGATCTCTATTATTAAACCCAACTTACTTCTTACACTCACTGTAAATATCACTGTGTAATTCATAATGTCACTTTGAATTGAAAGTAGGTATTTTCCAGCTTGAGTTTCTGTCATTTTCAGAATGACTATGGAGACAACTCCTCTGCAAAACAGGAAAGAAAATTTGTTATTATGGAAAGTTTGTGAACTACCAAAAAAAATAAAAAAATAAAAAATAAAATAAAATAAGTGATGCTAAATCAGAGCTTCGGTCTGTTAGGGTAAATATTCAATCTCTAATAGTGACCACAAAGTACTCTGTGAAAGAGGAAAGACCTTGCCCTCTCCAATTCATCTTTATCTATAGGATCATTATCTTTATCCCCATCATCAGAACTGGCTCTTAGGTGGAGTTTTAAGGTGTGCAGATGCTCTAGGTATATAATTTCAAGGGATTAGAGAAAGTCTGCTTTAAGAGTAATTACGCTTAAATTACTCATTTTACAGATGATGAGATTAAAGTCCATAAAGAGGTGAAATGGACTTACACAGAAACACATAGATAGTAAGTGACAGAGGCAGGATTCAAACACAGGTCATCTGACTCCAAACTAATACTTCTTTCTACTCTCCAATATTGCCTTCAAAATTCAGTTTTGAACAATTTATTATACATTATGAGCCAACTATGTACAAGGGATTATATTTTGTGCTGGTAATGCATAGATGATACAACACAGATTCTGCTCTCAGCAACTCACAATTGAAAAATGGTAAATGGGGGAGAGCCAAAAAAAATAGGTGCCCAATTATGACTTCAAATCAGTAGGAAATAAGTGCGAAGGGGAAGGACTGACAAAATTCAATGAGATTATGTGCCCTACTTTCTAACTTCCAAAAATAATCTTCCTAATATTAATAGATCTGACTATGTTCTTCTATTGTTCAAAAACCCTCCAGGGCTCCTGTGGCCTCTAGGATCTAATGCCAACTCCTTACCTTGGCATTGAAGGTCCTTCACTACCTCAAAGTTTTATTTTATACTATTATCTTTAATGCTATTATACATTCCACCCAAATTGGATTAAGCTATTTCTTAATCTTTTCTTATCTCCTAGGCTTATGCATTTGTGTACTTTATGTCTGGACTGCTGCTGGCTTCATTTCTACTTATTGAAATCCTTTTCTCCCAAAGCCCAATCAAGTATCAAGACCTCGGTGAGGAGCAGCTACGTGGCGCAGTGGATAGAGCACCAGCCTTGAATTCAGGAGGACCAAAGTTCAAATGTGGTCCCAGACACTTAATACTTCCTAGCTGTGTGACCCTGGGCAAGTCACTTAACCCCAGCCTCAGGGGAAAAAAAAAAGACCTCTGTGAATCCTTCTCTGATTCCATCCCAACCAACATTACTACAACAACTATTACTACTACCACATCCACACACATCCACACATCCACATACATCCACACTAAATCCCAGCTAAAATTGATCTCTTCCTTTTCAAAATTTTCTTTTTTGGATCTTTCTTTAGCCTTTATTACATTTTACCTTATACAATATTTATTTGCAGAAATTCAAAATCCCTCATTTTAGAGGGCAGTGACTGTGTTGTTTTGTTTGTCAACTTTGTGTTCAAAATAACTAAAGAAATACTTTATATTTATAGCTGAATGAGAAATTGGAGTAGGGAGAGATCAATAAAGAGACAGGAAGTATATATTAAGGATTTGTTATGTATGAGGCACTTTGCTAGGGGTGAGTGAAAAAAATACATAAGATTATCAAAAAATTTACATTATAATGGGGAAGAGATTGTTTTCAAGGAAAGTTTTATAGAACAGGTGGCTTTAGGTTGAATCTTGAAAGAAGAAAAGTAATTCCCAGGATCCAGGAGATTAGGAAGGGTATCAGTAGCCCAGTCCAGGAATAAGGAATGGTTTTTAACAAAAGTTCAGAGAAAGGAGACAATATGAATTCAAGATGGAATTAGTCTATTTTGGGTAGAATAAATACAGAATACAAGGAGAGAGATAGATAAAAAAGACGTAAAGATTTTTAAAAAATAAAAATTTGGGTTTAACACATTCCCTACAGTTAAAAGATATGCTCTTTCTCTGATAATATAATCAACTGAGCACTCACAAAAGAATTATTAATAAATATAATACTCTTAATTGTAGAGCTTCTCATTGTTGCATAGTGAAACTACTTTTGAGTATGAGCTACAGAAATCTTCTTACGTTACCATTTCTAACATCCTCATTAACAAGTAATTTCATCTATTTTCAAATGAGCTTTTAGAAAGAGAGATAATTGTGGAAATTATGATTACCTATGTAGAAATTAAGATTCTGGATAATTTGCAAAGAACCTACATTTAAAATCAGCTCTGACACTTGTAACTTATAAGACCTTGAACAAGTTTTTTAATTCTCCTGGCCTTGGTTTGTTACTTTGTAAAATAAGGGGTTTGGTTTATGATATTTAGTATCCCTAAATCTAGACATAGTTTTCTTCTAGGGTAAGAAAATTTAGAGACATTGAACAGAATAATTGCATTTTATTAAATAGAAGCTACCTTACCAGTCATAAAGTTCAGGGATTTCCAGCAATTCAACTCAAGTCAACTGGTCAATTGTAAAGCCCTAATCAAGTGATTAAGGGGAAGAAGTAATCACCATAACCCCATTCCCAAAAGTCATCACTATTGGAAACAGATAAAAGTGTTTTGATCAAAAGATCCCATTGCTTTTAAGAGCAGCTGCCTCCTCCTTTCCTCCTCCCTCCACACACATACATCCATGCATACATACATATATGGCTCTACTTTTAGCAGAGATAATCTTCTTTCCCACAAACAGAGGCATCTCAAGTTACAAAATAATTCTTCTCCACAGAAAAAGACAAACTAAATACGTAATTAAACCAATCTTTTCATTTTACAGATGAGAAAACTAGAGATTGACTTGTCCAAATTGACCTAACTTGATCTAACAGTAATGATTTGGAACTAGATACATTCAAATTCAATTCACTGCTACTCATGTTCAGATCTTATCCAAATAGTGAAATTGAATCTCATTTTATTATTTACCAGAATTATTCCTTTAGGTGTTGTGTGAACATGAAATATTTTCCCACTAAGTTCTATTAAAATTTCAAAGAAATATTTCTCTAGAGAAAAACAATCATATAAAGTCCAAAATAATTTTTGATTTTTGTTTTTATACACTTCTTTTCAAAGAACATTTTCCTTTCTCACAGTATAACTGTATACATTTAGTTCTCCCTTAAAACCTTACCAGGTATTATTTAAATAAACTATAAAATTTACATAATCTTTGTTTTTAAAATAGATCTACATAGTTAATTTGCATCTTGCTGGAAAAGCTCACAAATTCTATGAAACTTGACTGTTTAACACTAATTTATACCTCCCATTCTAATTTATTTTTATTTTCAGTTCCAATTTTCCCCCTCCATCCACTGAGAAAGCAAGAAATGCAATACCTATTATACATATGATCTACTTCCAATATTTAACACAACTGCCTGACTACAAGAGCTCTACATAAATGTTTTTTTCAGCCTGTTAGATAATGTAAATGGTCCTTCAATCTCTAAATCTAAAAAGTCAAAGTTTTACCCATTCCTTCAGGTGACAACTTTGCTATTAATAAGTATTTATTGACCTAATACCTAACTGATTAATAACAAAGAAGTTCTAAAGACTATAGCTCATTTGAAGTGAGGACTGGACTAGCAGGGGTCTTTAAAGTAGTTTCACTCCCACTTCCTCTGGTGACCTGCAGGCAAATGGAACCTTTAGAAGACCTTTCCTGTATCTCACAAGATACCAGATTAACAAATCAGATGACTCCCTACCCTTGCTTAGATATGTAAATGTAAACCTGAAGTCAGCCTGTATGGATAATTCTAGGTTGTCACACATTGTGGCTATTATGGACAAATGGGTAGTGGTAATGGGTTCAGGAATAAGTTCAGGAGCTATAACTAATAACAACGATAAATCATAATAATAGCTAAGATTTTGTTGTTGTTGAGTCATGTCGGTTGTATCTGGCTCTTCATAACCCCATTTGGGTTTTCTTGGCAAAAATACTAAAGTGGTTTGTCATTTCCTTCTCTAGCTCTTTTTACAGATAAGGAAACTATGGCAAATATGGTTAAGCGATTTAGGGTTACACAGCTACTAAGTATCTAAATCCAGATTTGATGTCTTCTTGACTACTACAGTTCTAGTCTAGTGTTCTATTTAGTGCACCACCTAGCTGCTCCTTGTCCAAATGAGTCACTGCCATTAGCTCCTTAATCTTAACTACAACTCCTTAGTCACAGAATAGAATTGCCATTAACAACTATATCTTTAAAATAAGTTTTTAAAGTTTCTTGATCCCTAGATACAAACCACTAGAAATAAATAGAGAGATATTATAGATGGTAGTCATTATGAAATAACAAAGTCTTCACTTTTATTTTACTTTTCTGTCTTTTCTTACTACTCCTTTTGTTCCTTTCTCTTATTCCTTTTCTGACATTTGTTTGAGTGGACATTTCTTAAGAATTAGTCCAAGTAGTCTCACCTTTTCAAAACTAGCAATGATGAGTATTATCTTGAATGAGTTTTAAAAGTGTATTGTTTCAGAGTCAGTGGTTCTTATTCTCAAGTTATTCCTTAGTAGTAAGTAAACTTGGAATTGCACTCACTCTTTGGTCTTTAGGACATCCACATCATGCACTATACATACATAAATATACATGTAAAATTATTATAGACTGACATTTATATTCAAAAATGATGTCACTGGTAAGTCAGTAGGGCATGTGTTTTATCATGTAGTGGTGATGTTCTGGGTTTGAGTCATCCGTACCACTCAGGATGCTTTGCAGTCCTACAAGAACTCTGTGAACCCATGAACAGATTACGAATATCTCTAAAAATAGTCCAGTAACTATGAAATAAAATCTAATTCTAAAATTATTTGATTCCATTAGTTTTTTTTTTTTATCAAAGTAAAATTGTGTGTGTGTGTGTGTGTGTGTGTGTGTGTGTGTGTGTGTGTGTGTGAAGGAAAAGCACTCAATTCAATCCAACAGAAGCCAATATCAAGAATTAATGCAGGTAGTTTTTCTCAGGTAAACGATTTCACCCCCCCCCCCCAAACACACACACACACACACCCCACACACACACACACACCAAGGGAAGGAACTCTCAGTTTTCTTCTTTGCTTTTCACCATAATCAGATGAAAAGATTGTGGACTTGTCAGTAAGTTTTTTCAGTAACATGCCTCTAAGCAATAAGCCTTCAGATGTTAATAAAGTTCTTCATTTTAACTCAAATTTTAAAAAGTAACTATGCCACATCAATCTGAAAAGTACCTCAAAAGAGGAAAAGAAAGTGAATGTGTCCAAAGATCTGGAACAAAACTTCAAAAGCATGTGCACTGGTCTGAAAAAGTTACTGTTTTAATTTACCTTGAACACTGATTGACCTCTCCTCTACATGCAATTCACAACCACAATATATATTTATACATATATAAAAATGCCTATATTAATGTATGTATGTGTGTGTGTACACACATACACATTCTGCTGTCTAGGTTGCTCCCTTGTGGCTGATAATAAATTTCAGAGATGGAGACTCTTTACCTTTCTCAGGCCATTAGATCACTATTGAGTATTGCACGCCTACAAAAGTATTTTCTTCTTTATAGAATGATTGCTGTAATATACCAAATAGTTCTGTGTTTGGAGAGTGAGGGTGGAGTAGGTAGTACTAATAAGATAGATACAGATGGATTATATCCTGTCTGTCCTTCACATCTGTGATAACTGGTCTTTAAGGAGTGACAGCAGTAGGGGGAGAAAAGAGAAGCAAAAATCAAAGAATTTTAGAGATGAAAAGGATTTTAGGGATCATCTTGTAATTCTCATTTTACAAATGAAAAATCAGAGGACCAGAGATATGAAGGGATTTGACCAAATTCACACAGCTAGATGGAAGCAGTCTCTTAACTCTTTCTGAGGGATTTTTTCCACTACAGCAAGTTACATTTCAACTGGAAAATAATCTCTGAAACAATTAAATTTTGGTTTAGAGGAAGAATTAAGATGAAAAATTTGTCATAGAGAGTCCAAATACTTCCTGACATATTGTTAAAAAATACCATATATTGCAAAATATTGAAACAGCAGAAGCCTTTTCTTTTGGGGTTACCTATGAATGTAACTAAAATGAAAGGTTGCAAATATTTTTCACCTAAGGACAACAATCACTTAAAAAAATAAGATATCCCAGTATATTCTCTGAATAAACTAGAGAGTCTTTTTTTTTTTTTTATCAACTTTTAGTTTGTCAGCCACTACACAAATATAGGTGTTTCCAATACAAGAAATCTGAGCAATGGTGGGGAGCTGTCCACATGTGAAATCCGCATGTACTGAAATAGTCAAGATTGGAAGTGGGTTATTGGTTAGCTCTAAAATATAGGACTGAAAAGGACAAAATGATCTTTGTCCTAGTCTCTTCATCAGTAAAATGAGAACTAAATGGCCTTCAAGGTCTTGTAACCATTTGAAGATCCAGTTTCTTGAGTTCTTGACAGATCTTAATCAAGGCTTGTCTATTTTGTCCTTCGGATGTTGATATTACTGCTGATATGCTCAGGACAAGCCTCTTGCCTTTGTGGCCCTAAGTTTCTCCTTCAGTTTCATCCAACCATCCACTTGCTTCTGGCTCCTCGATACTTCACTTGACTCATTTCCTCACTTTAGTTAGCACTGAAGATGAATAGGTTCACACCACTCACTACACATTCAGACAAATCTAAAGTAATGAACAATTATTAAGCCTTGCTGGCCTGAAGTCAACTCCATGGAAAGCTCTTGCCTCCAGCTCTTGTCCAGTCTGGAAAGTTTTTTATAAAGTGTACAAGTTTAAATTTGTCTAGATCATGTACTAGTTTTCTAGAATTTAAATTTATTTATATATCACTTTTTATTCAATGAGAGGCAACAGAGTAATGGGTAAACTTCTGGACTCAGAGTCAAAGAAAATAAAGAAGATCTGGGTTCAGATCCTGCTTCTGACACTTCAGACTAACCATAGATATATTGCTTAATCTTTCTGAATGCCTTTATGACTAACCATAGACATATTGCTTACTCTTTCTGAATGCCAGGAAATTCCATAATACTTTTTATTAATTTATAAAGAGGTCCCTGTTTGGTACAGGGACTTTCTATTCCATTCTTTCCTCCAGTGAAATTGTTTCATGCAGGTATTAAAAGAAACTTTTAAAAATTACAAGTGAACTACATTTTGGGGCAAGAAAGGCTGTTCTTGTGTGTTTATTTCTCTGCTTACCTGTTTTGTAAATCAAAGTGAGGTTGGCAATCAGTTGAGCTATTCTTAAAGAACCAAGTACATGAAATGTTCCCTGGGATACTCAAAATCACTTGCAATGTAATGTTTGCAAAAATATCTACTTCAACTGTCTCAGATGCTTCATATGCAATTCCTGGGTTTTCGGGTCTCAAGGAACATCCAAGGTCTTTCATTAGATTTGATGCCTGCATTGAAAAATAAACAAATTCATACAAATGGCAGTAGTTAAGACTATGGCCATATCTTAAACAAAAATTGTATTAAATATTTATATTTTTCATATCACAAAACACTTAGCCTCATTATCTAGAATATATATACATATAACATGTAATATGTATGTAATATAATAAAAAGCTAAAAAGTTAAAAAACTACTAACTTTTAATTGCATCTTCAAATAATTTCATAAGCATTAATCAATTATTACAATATTCAAAAGGGGTAAACAAATGGTAGTTTACTGACAAGAAACACACTACAATGCTTAAGAATAGCATGGAAACTGGGTCAGCAAGAATTAGAAATCTATAATAATTTCTTGGATCTAATATTTTGCTGCCTCAAATGTTAGTGAGGGCAATGAAAGAAGGTGAAGCAGTAGTTTCTGTTTTACACCACCTACAATGCATCCACTGTCAAATCTCACAGAATCATGAGATTCAAGGCTGAAAGAGGCTTCATAAATTCATGGATTATTTTCTCTGAATGAATCATTTCAAGTGACTTATATTAGAGATGAGGAAATAAAAACAAGAGAGGTTAAGTGATTTGCTAATCATCAAATTTGTAAAAGGATCAGAAATTGAATGTCCATGTCTCTGGCTTCAAGTATATTATATTACATTCCTTATGGTATGGAGCAAAGAAATACTTCATTAAAAAAAAAAAAAAAAGGTTGGCTTCAATGTTGTATGAAGATGTATTCTGATGGAAGTGGATATCTTCAACATAAAGAAGATCCAACTCACTTCCAGTTGATCAATGATGAACAGAAACAACTACACCCAGAGAAGAAACACTGGGAAGTGAATGTAAATTGTTAGCACTACTGTCTATCTACCCAGGTTACTTATACCTTCGGAATCTAATACTTAATGTGCAACAAGAAAATGGTATTTACATACATATATTGTATCTAGGTTATATTATAACACATGTAAAATGTATGGGATTGCCTGTCATCAAGGGGAGGGAGTAGAGGGAGGGAGGGGATAATTTGGAAAAATGAATACAAGGGATAATGTTATGAAAAAAAAATTACTCATGCATATATACTGTCAAAAAAATTATAAATAAAATTAAAACAAACAAAAAAAAAGGTTGGATCTCTTTTTCTTGGACACAGGCTGGATGTGTATTTTTATATCAATCTTACTATAACATATATCTTTAGTTCTATGTTCTCATCATGTCTGTAAAATATCTTGGGGCAGATAAGTGGATAAATGTCACATCTGAATACAGGAAGATTTCTCCTTCTGAGTTCAAACCTGGCCTTAGACATTTATTAGCTGTCTTATCACTTACTTCACTCTATTTACCTTGGCTTCTCATAAATTGCCTAAGTTTTAAGTAACATTTGTTACTTGATCAACATAAGGACTAAAGTCAGTGAGATCCAGAATAAGCCTGACCAGGACAAATAATCCAAAAGCAGAGCAGGCTGTTTCACTGGTATACAAATGGCCCTCTTCTAGAAGCAAAGGCAAGAACAGAGTTATCCATTTCTACATTTTTTCCTGGTTCAAGAACTAGCCAATTTAATATTTAATCTATCAGAAATAGCTGCTCAGGACATCAGGTCTCACTATTATCTGTTACTGTTTGTCTTAATCTCTAATTTTATTAGTTTAAATAATATCTTTTAAAAAAAGAACCAAGATACCCATGTATATGTATTGTCAAAAAAAAAAAATTATAATTATAAAATTAATAAATTATAAAAAAAAAAGAACCAAGAATTTCTGAGCCCTTTAACAATTTAGATGAGTAAATTGTGAAAATGATGGTCTTAAGAGAGTACTCTAGAGCATTTAAAGGTTAAGTGACTTGTCCAAGATTAAGGAACTTGCATAGAGTCGATATGTTCCAGAGGCTGAAATTTGAGCCCAGATTTCCTGATTCTGAGGCTGGTCCTTTATATGGTTTAATTTTTTAAAGGAAAAGTTATCTTTGTAATAATTTTTTTTCATTCAATTATTTAAATATGTATATATGCATGAGGCAGCTAGGTATAGAAGAAGATAATGAGCTGGTCTAAGTCAGAAAGACCTAGATTCAAATCCCATCTCTGACACACACTGGCCGTGTGACCCTAGACAAATAATTTAGCTTTTTGCTGATCCAGACTACTAAGACTATATGTAGTTCCATCATTTGTCCCATTTATTCATCTTTGTTCCAGAAAAGTAGTAGACCTATGTTCATTCTGTGGCAGGGAAGATTATCCTCGTGCCCAGCAACCCAGGCTTCTAGATTCATAGAATACATTCTCCCAGCTAGATGTAAATATTTGACTGGGGAAACAGACAAAAGGATTCAGATACAGAGAGATAAAGAGGGGAGAGAAGACTAGTATCTCTAAATCCTGAATTTTTATTTTTATCTTTTCTTAGCTACTCTACTCAATGTAAGAGAAGAGGTTTGAATTTCCAAGTGGTCTTATAAGTCTGAATTTGCAATGTCATCAATGTATTAATGAATTTTTTTTAATATAGTGTTTTTTGGGGGACAACTACATGACTCAGTGGATTAATTCTGGTCCTAGAGTCAGTTAGACCAATGTTCAAATCTGGCCTCAGACACTTACTAGTTATGTGACCCCAGATAAGTCATTTAACCCTGTTTGTCTTGGTTTTCTCACCTGTAAAATGAGTTAGCAAACCACTTTAGAATCTTTGCCAAGAAAATCCCAAATAGGATGTTAAAAAGTTGGGCACAACTAAACAGGTGAGGTGTTTTTTTTAATTCTACAGATTAATTGAATGTTATACTTCATAAATGAGACCAAATCTATCTCTCTCACTACCTTTTAGTCATTCAAGTAATGACTACAGCATCATAGGATTAATTTGAAGGTCAAGAAACATTTATTAAGCTTATTAGGTGCACTTCACTAACTCCTATCAATATGAATAAAAGCCAAAATACTGTCCCTGTCCTCAAGAAGAAAAGATATAAATAACCACATATATAAAAGATATATACAAGGTAGAAGGAAATCACTATCAGTGAGGACAGGGAAAGTCCTCTGGAAAATGTAATATTTGAGCTGAAACTTGAAGGAATCCAAGAAAGAGAAGAAGCTGAAATGAGGGAGGAGAATATTCCAGGGTTGGAAAAACAGTCAGTAAAAAAGATATGGAGAAAAAAGATAGAACAAAAACTATGCCACCTGGACTGCAGTGCAGAGCAGGTAGTAATAAGAAAACTGGGAATGTAGGAAAGGGCCAAGTTGTGAAGGCCTTTAAATGCTCAACAGACTTTGTATTTGATCCTGAGGGAACAGATGTCACTGTAGTTTACTAATTAGAGGAAAGAGTCAGATCTGGGATTTAGGAAAATCAATTATCAGCCAAGTGGAGGATAGATTAGGGTGAGGTGAGACTTGAAGCAAAGAGCCTGATTAAAAACCTCTTACAACAATCCAGGCAAGAGATTTTGAGGTCTTGTTCTAGTGTGAGTAAAGAGAACATAGATGAGAAACATGATAGAAACAAAAAGACTTGACCACAGATTGCATTATGTGAGGTAAATGCAAACTGAGGAGTTGAGGATGACATCAAGGTCTTCAGTCCAGGCAACTGGAAGGATATTGGTGCCCTCTACATTAATAGGAAAGCTGAGCAGAAAAAGGATAATTGGATCTGTTGAGTTTCAGGTGCCTATAGAACTTTATATTCTAGAACTGGGAAGGGTCTTAAAAGTGATTTTGTTCATTTTACAGATGAGGATTAGATAGATTAAATAATTTGTACAAGGTCTCACAGGTAATAATTGTCAGAGATGGGATTTGAACCCAAATCCTCTATATTCAGAGTTAGCTCTCTTTCCACAGTGTTATGATGATATACTTAACAATTAATATGCAAAGATATTAGATCTGGGTACAGATGAAATCCATACAGCTTTTGGAGCTGAACAAAACCTAAGGAGAGTCTCTGGAATAATTTCTTCTATTGTCTAATTTTTTAAAAACTATTAATGTTATTTTACCGTAAATGTTGTTGATGATGTCCTTATTGAGGAATCATTGCTCTTGTGATCAATGAACACACATTTTATCACAGGTGGGTCTTGATTTGCATTGGATCCAAATGCCATTGCTGAAATAATAACTGCAAAACAAAATCAAAACAATTTAAAATTGTTAAAAACATTTAAAAATTTTAAAGCATTAAAATTAATAACTATGGCACACAATATCTCAAAAACTGAAAACACTCTACCAAATTATTTTTGAGGAAAATATAGTATTAATACTTAAAACACAAATGAGTAAAGCAAAAAGAACTATCGACCAATACTATTAATGATTATTGACACACACAAAAGCTACCTAGATAGAAAAATTTTTCATGAAAGGCATGTTAACTAACTTATAGAAATAGATTACTTGGTGATCATAACAGCAAAATAAAAGATATTTTTTACTATTAGGTTGACTAGTTCCTCAATTTAGAATATTAAATAGTTCTTTTTTTTCCCCTTTTTTCTTTTTTCTGAGGCTGGGGTTAAATGACTTGCCCAGGGTCACACAGCTAGGAAGTGTTAAGTGTCTGAGAGCAAATTTGAACTTGGGTCCTCCTGAATTCAAGGCTGGTGCTCTATCCACTACGCCATCTAGCTGCCACCTAGCTGCCCCCTATTAAATAGTTCTACAAGCAACCAATGAACACCACTGTGGGGTCACTTTCCAAATTCTTGTATTTATTCTGTAAGGTTTTATGCCCTATATAGGGCATAAAACATAGAGAACTATATGGTTTTCCCTGTTAGAATGTAAATTCCTTGAGAGCAGACTAATTTTTTTTTGTCTTTACATATCATAATTACCAAATAATACTTTTTGATTGATTGATTGGTTATGATTAGTTAGAAGACCAGTATAAGTAACACATTTGGCTAATCTGGCTATAGTATAAGAAATAAATAAGAAGAGAGATTGATGCAAGTTCCAAATTTCTGCTGTTAATGATATTTAATTTGTTCAAGATAATGCTGGAGTTATTTTCTCTCCCTAATTTACTCTGGACCTGCTAAGTCTTATAAAACAGTTGAAATTTTCCAAAAGCTATTAATATTTGCAGATAGTGATCAGACTCCAACACTTATGATAATTTCATGCATTCCATTACTGAATACATGAAATCAAGAGAACTTTTTAGCCAGAGAGGATTATCTAATTGATTATTTGCTAAAGGTTTGATGGAAGCTGATGGGGGTGGAGGAGGGAAGGGGAGAAGTCTCTTCTAGGCAACCACAAGGTCTATAGTTGAAAAGTTATGTCTCTTTTTCAGATGTATCTTTTGTGTTGGTATTTTGGATTGAAGAGAAATCAAAGCATTATCTATCTAGCAATCAAACTAGATACTAGGAAAATATGCTTGCTAAGTAAAACTAGTCTTCAGTTATCCTAAAGCTTCTCCAATCTGCTAGGTTTTCCTAAACTCAGATAAAGGCGTAAATGTCTAATAACAGACCTGACTCTTCCCAGGGGAATTAATATTTAATTGGGAAGCCAAAGCTTTGATCTAAGAATTAAAGCTCTATAGGTGGAATTCTACCTATAATGTTGGCAGAAGGTATTTTGAAGAAAAATAAAATAGTGCCCCTGATATCACACCAATCTACCAAAGACAAGTCTTGCTTGCACAAAAAATTAGAAATGTAAAATAATTGGTTAGATTGATACTTCTAAAGCAAATAAAAATAATACTCTTGGACTAGATAACCTTTAGAAATACCCTCCAACTTGAACTTTTCAGGTGTCCCATTTTACAATTGAAGGAACTGAGACTAACAAGGGTTAAATTACTTGCCAGAGTCATACAACTATGAAAAATCTAACGTTAGATTTCAACTCATTTTTACTCTGTAAAAGGGAAAGGAAAACTTCCTATAAAAAACTTATTCCCAAGAATTCTACATAGTCTCCAAATGCATTGGTTAAATCATATAACTCCCTAGATCAAAGCCTTTCAGCAGTTTACCAAGACCTACCTACTCAATCCTGCTACTGTGGAAAAAGAACCAGAATAGCAATCAAAAGACCTATATGGGAGGCTCTACCATATATTGCCTGGATGACCTTAAACAAATCACTTTATTTTTCTTAGTTTATTCATTTATAAAATGAGGATGTAAATGATCTAAGACCCTTTCTACCTCTAATATTCTACAGTTCTGTAGATAAAATATAAATTCCTTTGCCCTACATTACAATTAGGTTACAATTTACCTAATAGCTTTATGTACTTTCCCCCATCTCCAACTATTGAAAGCCTTCTTCAAGGCTCCAGCTCAAAATCAAATATAATATTCCTCCATGTTTATCTTTTTGATTGCTCACATTCCATGCCTTGGCTCAACTAGAAGTGATCCTTCCTTAAATCACAATCCATTCTGTAATGTACTTTATCATTTTTCTATATTAAGATTTTATGAATATCTCCTTCCAGACTAGATTTTTAAGGTCCTTGAGGACAAGGGCTACTATATTGAACCTCCACAAAAGGATCCAAAGGCTTGAATGTAGTAATAGTAGTAGCAGCAGTAGAAGTAGAAAAGAGGAAGAGGATCAGTAGCAGTACTAGCAGTAGTAGTAGTAATAGTAGTAGTAGTAGTAGTAGTAGTAATAGTAGTAGTAGTAGTAGCAGTAGCAGCAGCAGTAATTACTTACCGGACCTAATTCATTAATGTGGCTAATTCATCTCTTATTTAGTAAGGTGTTTTTTTTTTTTTAAGAAGATTTTCAGGAGTATTAGAGTATTAAGAAATTAAATTACTTTCCCATGATTAAACAATTAAATATGAATTAGAGATAGAACTGAAATCAATGCTTTCTGACAATAAACACTCTTTCCACTATATCAGGATTGAATAGAAAGATCTTCAGAACAAAAACAGGCCCCCTTATCCACACTACAACATACTCTTAATAATCACTTAACAATTGTTTGAATTGAATCCAGATGTTCCAGAAGAATTAATTCATCTCACTTCCAAGAAGCATTTAATTCAGCAGATTTTTAATTGAATACAGGGTGTCCTCCCCCAATTTAACTTTGAGAGCAGGGCTTATCAGTATCTCTCTTCCCCTAGAGTCTCAATTTTGAGTTAAACTCCTGAGGTTTTGGGGTAGATTAGAAAAAAGATTTTAGCAATTTGCAGTTTTCTGAGGAAAATGAAAGAAACAAAGATTTTAAAAAAAAATGCAGTTCTTTAAAAGAACTCTCCATCTAAAATCTGCATTTTAAAACTGGAAAAGACTTTGGAGATAGTACAGTATAACCTCCTTATTTTACAGATGAGAAAATTGAGGTCCAGAAAAATTAAGTCTTTCAGTCAGATAGTAGACAATTCAAAAACAAATTCTCTTAACTCCAAACCCTTTCCATTACCTCTGCTTCAACTTGTTCGAGTGAAACTATTGAGATTTGGAGAAACAATAATTTGATATTTAAATTATAATTGTATACGTTTTATTTCTATGCATATAAAGCGTTTTTACTGTCTGATAATTGGTTTTCAAATTTTTTTTGAAGGGGAGGAAGATTTTTATTTATTTTTTTTTGGTCTGGGGTGAAAGAGTTCTAGGAGCACGTTTTTCTCCACAGTTCGTTCCATTACCAAAACCATCAGGGAGGGATGAATGCCCCTGCGCAATTCCTGGTTATACCCTCCCACGAAGTCCATAGCGAGACAGTTTGCTGCTATCTCACCCCGACCTCGGAGTCCGATTTTTCCCACCAGACTCCGGATGCCAGATTCCGGATGCCAAACTCCGGCGGCCACACAGTGCCCCCAGGCGGGTATAGACCCGGGAGAGATGGAACTCTCTCAGGGGACTGACGAGGATGGGGAGGAGGGGGCGGTGTTAAACTGAATGGGGCTTGAGAAGAGATGGCCGGGAATCAGAGTACTCCGCTTTGGGAAGGAGGAAAGAGCAAGATGAGTGAGTTTCAGAGGAAGGAAAGGGAATGAACGAAAGGGAAAAGCAAGAAACGGAGGAAAAGTTCGAAGCGATTGGAGGGGAAAGGAGAAGGCCGGATGAGGAGGGTCAGATGAAAAGAGGAGGGGCAAGGAAGACGGCAGGAAATCTTGAAAGAAAGGAAGGCAAAGGAGAGGGCAGAACGATTGAAAGAGAGCGCAAAATGGAGCTGGATAGAGAGTTCGCATGGGGACTGAGGCGGTAGGCAAAAAGTAAGCTGGAGAGAAAGAAAGGAGACTTGGCGGCGGTGGAGTGAAGGAAGAAGGGAGAGCTAAGAAAGGAGGTTGGGAGCGTGGCTCTGGTAGGGGAGGGTCTTACCGAGAAGTCGGAGCTGGCCGCGGCCGCCTAGGAGCCAAAACACCAGCATGGCCTCCCGTGCCACAGGGGTCCCCCAGGCCAGCGCTGCGGGCCCGGAGCCCGCAGATCCTTCCCCAGTCTGGCGCGCCAAGCGCTGCAGGTGGCTCTTAAGGCTGCGCGTCACCAACCACAAATTCCCTCGTAACTGCGGCAAAGTAAATGAGCGGGGGAAACCCTTCTTCGGTGTGGCTCCTTATAATGACCGCGTGCAGAGGCCAGGGGCTGGGCCAGGAGGGATACTGCTGGAGTTGGAAGTTGAAAATACTTTGCTGGGGGAAGTGTCCGACCTGCCCGGCAGAGCCCCAAGTGCAAAGAAAGTGTCGCTGGCATGGGAAGCCTGTGGGCGCGGCTTTAAAGTTTGCATACATCTATACAGTATCCAGAAGTGTCTTATAATAATTCCTCGATAGGAATTGATTATCTCCACTTTACAAATGAGGAAACGGAGGCATACAGGCAAAGGGGCTTACTAATGTCACAGATAATGTCTAAGGCAGGATTTGAAACTAAATCTTTTTGGCTTCCAATCCATCACTATGCATTACACTACTGTTTCTGGTTTCTCTGTTAGGAAGCTGGTACTTTAGGTAGGCAAGGAAGACTGAATATTTAGCCTGTCACAATGGATCTAATGATGGATTTGGAGTCAGGAAAACCTAGGTCTAAAATCGTACTTTGGATACTAACTCTGTAACTATGATCTCAACCACTCTGAGACTCATTTTCTCCACCTTTAAACTATCCACGCTATCTACCTCAAAGAATTGTTGTGAGGCTAAAGTGAAATAATGTACGTAAAACGCTTTTCAAAGAAAACTAAGGCTAAGGGAATTGAAACAATTTGCACAAGATCACTGGGGCAGTAAACTTCCTATTCAGGATCTCTGACTTCTGAGCCGGTGTTCCTTCTACTGTTCCTACACCCTACTTCTGGGCTACTAGGAAGAGAAGTACTCAAGTGATACAGCTAAGTATGATCAAAAGGGGAAATCTTTGCCCCTTACCTAAAAAAAAAAAAAAAAAGTCCTGACCTGCATACATTCCAAAGTAAAATCATAAAAATCTATGCTATTACAAATCTATATCTATTACATTCATTTGAATGTCGTTTTTCTAATTTGTATGAGAATTCAATATATGACATAGCAGATAAACATATGGTATAATTCTGACTCCTTCACTATGCAGTTGTATAAGTGGGGAAAAAAATGCATTAAATGTTCAATATCTACAGACCACTGCTCTAAGCACTGGGTAAGACACAAAAACTTAGAAAAAATTCAATCTCTATCCATATGGAGTTCCAAGTCAAATAGAATTAAACCTCTCTGGGTCTCAGTATACTTATCTATAAAATTAGAGGTTCATGGCATCAGAACGGCAGACTAAGAAATGGAAGGTTATGTTAAAGACTATTAATTCAAGCCCCTCATTTTAAATATGAGCAAATTAGTTCAAAATCACATGTCCAAGGTCACAGAAGTAATATGTGGAAGAGTCAGAATTTGAAATCAGAGTTTCTGAGTCCAAATCTAATATTCTTTCAATGAACTATGAAGTCCTTTCTGGCTCTAAAAATCCAATTTCTTACATTATTTTTTTTTTTCTCATACAACATTGATGGTGTTCTAATTTGTACAAAACTTTTGTTCAGATATAAAAATTAGACATGGGAAATCTATAAACATTGTGTCAAAACATCACAGAAACAAAATCTGAGATAGAAGAAATCTCAGAGATCACTTAGTCTAACCTATACATAAGTAGATATCCTCATACAACTGGTCACTTAAACTGCTGAAGACTTCCAATGATGGGGAGCTTACTACCTCCACAGAAAGGTCCTGAGAAAGTTCAATCTACTTCTGGTTAGCTCTAAATTTTCCTTACATTGAGTTCAAATCTCCTGCTCCTAGTTCTTCCATCACTCAATGTGACACCCCTTCAAATACTTGAAGACAGCTGTCATGTCCCCATAAGCCTTTTCTCAGTTCCTTAAACTGATCCTTGTAGGGTATGGTTTCAAGTCCCCCTTACCCTTCTGGTTACCTTCCTCTGGACATGCTACCGATTGTCAACATCCTCTCTAAAATATAGCACACCAAACTGAACAAAATACTAAAGATTTGGTCTGATTAAGGTAAAGGACAAAAGAAATATAACTTTCCTTGTTCTAAACTCTACAATTTTGTAAATGTAACCTATGATTAAGTCACATTGTTGCCTCATTGAGCAAGTTCAACATGAAGTCAAATAGGTCTTTTGTATATAGATTGTTGAGAAGCCAAATTCTCTCTTGTATTTTTGAAGGTGGTGATAGCATTTGGGGCTCTTTTCTACTCTGTATTCGTACACATGTAAATTTATAAGTGCACACACACACACATTCATACTATATTCTTGTGGTAACAAAAAACTGAAAGCAAATTAAATGTCCGTGGATTGTGAGATGGACGAGGAAGTTGTTATATATTAATATATTATAAGAAATGATGTGTATGCATACATTGTATTTAATTTATACTTTAACATATTTGACATGTATTAGTCAACCTGCCATGGGGGAGAGGGGGAATGAGGGGAAAAATTGGAGTGAAGGATTTGGCAGTTGTCAATGCTACATATATCTGGTAAATAAAAGCTATAATTAATAAAAAAAAGAAATGATGGAAATCAGAGAAGCATGGACAGAATTATGGGAAAACAGGCAGAATTAGGGGAAATGATGCAAGGGAAAAAACAAAATCAAGAGGACGATATGCATTTTGATGACAATAACATAAATGAAAACAACACTAAAAGGAAGCTAAAGTTAGATAATGTGGTGATCAATATTAATTCCAGAGATTCCATTGAACTACTCCTCCTTCCTACTCAATAATAGCAAGTAACACCACTATGGTAGTAAATATGGAATATGATTACGGACTTTATCATTGTATCAAATAGTTTAACTTAACTGTTTTATTGTTTCTCTTTATTGTAAAGGAGAACTTAGTGGTTAGAGTGGATTATATCAGGAAATGATGATGATGCAAAAATAAACAGAACTAATAAAACCTTTTTAAAATTATTATAGGTTAAATGAGAGGACATATACCTGTGGTACCCACACCTGAAGACAAAGTTTTTTCAGATACTATGGATAATAGATATGGAGTTTCGTTACAGTCAAAGTTATTATATATTTAATAAGATGGCACATACCTGTAACCCCTATACCTGGGGACAAAATTCCTTTAATCCTCCAAGGTGTACACTGGTTCCTAAACTTGAATCCCATCCCCATCATTAATAGGGAAAACTAAAAAAAAAAAAAAAAAAAAAGTGTCTTGGGAATTCAAAGTTTTGAGAAAAAGAAAAGTTCTGGGAACAGAAAGGCAAAAGCATTTCCAAGAAAGAATAGTTTTCTAACAGAGCTTGAGCAACTATATTCCTCCTCTACCTTGAATTTTCTCAAATGCCCTTGTGAATGACCAGCAAAAAGACCAGGTCCTCCTAACTATTGGTGGAGTTGTGGACTGATCCAATCATTCTGGAGAGCAATGTGGAACTATGCCCAAAGGGATATAAAAATGTCACTATTGGGTCTGGATCCTAAAAAGATCAATTAAAAGGGAAAAAGAGCCACATATGCAAAAATGTTTGTAGCAGTCCTTTTTGTGGAATTGGAAACTGAGAAGATACCCATCAGTTGGAGAATGGCTGAATAATCAATAAGTAATGTGATTTTTCTATAAAAAATGATGAACAGGCAGGTTTTAGAAAGATCTAGAAAGGTTTACATGAACTGATGCTGAGTGAAGCAACAAGAATCAAGCAAACATTGTACACAACAACAATAGGATTGTATAATGATCAACTATGATAGACTTGACTCTTCTCAGAGGTTCATAATCCAAGAAAATCCTAGTAAACTTTGAGTAGAAAACACCCAAAAAGCATTGAAAAAGCACTGAATTGTACTGGATATGGATCAATGCAGGTTATTTTCACTTTTGTTTTTTCCTTTTGATTTTTCTCTCCCAAAATGATTCATATGGAAATATGAAAAAAAAAAATGAATGTACATGTATAACAAAAAATTATTTTAAAAAATGGGAAAATAATAACATAGTTGTGATGATGGAGAGAGCCATCTGTACCCAGGTGCATTCCTGTGCCCTCCTTCTGGGCTAGGCATTCTGAGATAGAACTATAGACATTGAGTATGTGTCTATATATGTGTCATATTCACTGAATATGAATTTTCACTTTTATTTTTCCCTAAACTTTTTGTTTTTCTCTTTTGTTCTGATTTTTCTCTCCCAATATGATTCATATGGAAGTATGTAAAAAAATGTATATGTTAACAAAAAAAAAAGTTTTATTTAAAAAATGGGAAAATAAGGATATTTGTGATGATGAAGAGAGCTATCTGCACTCAGGTGCATTCCTGTGCCCCTCCTTATAGGCCAGGCATTGATAGAAGAGGCCCCTCCTTGAATTTAAATGGAATTTAAGTGGGCCTTTGGGCCCTAGTTGAATTTCCACCTTTAATCTCCAAGGCAAGTAGATAGGGGATTGACAGGATTATTTTGTCTTTAAGTGAACTTTTGTTGTCCTTATGTAGGCTTTTGCTGTAGTGGGCCTGTGTTGAATTACTTGCCTGGACAAAATTATCATGATTCCACAATTACTATATCCAATTGGAAGACTAAGCTATGATGTCAAATTCCCTCTTCTCCACCCTTCCTCCCCCCCCTAGTTATTTCTCTGTTCATTTCTTATTTATTTCTCATTTCTTTGCAGATTCATTAGGAATCACCTGTATGATGGCAGCAAGATCTCTAGAGACTTTGCCTGCCTTATGCTGTCTTTTTCTTTGTTATGGCTACTTTTATAAAGAACTCTTCCAAGTTCATCAGAAACTTCCCATCTTATATCTAATTCATTAGAAATCTACCTATCTTATGGTATCAGTTCATTCCCTCCTTCCTCCCAGTTATAGCAGGGCTCATTAGGAATTGTTAAAGTACAGTAAATTTTCTAGGACTTTTGCCTGTCTTGTGGCATCTTCCCCCTTGTTAATGGCCAGCTCTGCTAGTCTTTCTCTTTGTTAATCACTAATTCCCTTTTAAAATTTAGCCCATCAGTCAATGGTATAATAATAAAATCTTTGTCTCTTGATTTGGAGGTGGTCTAAGCCTACAAATCCTTTTGAGACACCTCATGACACCAACCTGGAACTCAATATATTTGGGGGATTCAAACTCCTGATCCCCATCACTACCATCTAACTCTACTTAAGTTAGAGTAGTCTGAGAGGATATAGAGAACTCTTTGATCTGAGGAAGCATTTTTTTCTTTCCCAGACCAGTCTGTTTTCATAGGTTTCCTAAAATGGTCTTTGTTTTCCTGGGCAGACCCTCACTATCACATGCCTTGATTACTTGGTATAGCCTGCTGATGGATCTCCCAGCCTCAATTTGATGTGCCACAGTTCTCTTTTAATGTCCTGATACATCTTTCCTAATTGTCCTATTCAGTTACTCTGCCTCAGGTTATAACCATTCCCTCTAAAGTTAGGATTAAGGTCTTATATCTTAGACCTTAGACTATAGTCATTCCCTCAAAATGTTTGATGGGATAAAGGTCTTTATCCATTTTAGATACCATTAAAATATCAGGAGCCTCTCCAGCACCTCCCTCCATTATGCTTGCCTCCATTATATCATCCTCATCCTAGGTTCCTTCCCCCATTAGGTTATCCCCATCCAGGTACCTCCCCCATTATGTCATTGTTCTTGTTATCTTATAAAAGAATCTTTTATCTGACAGACACTGCTGGATTCTTTGAGACCATAGTTTCATTCAATCCTGGGACCAACCATGGATCCATTTGGTCCCAGTAAATCTCTCCCATTTAATAAATTATTAAATACTCTCTAATCTCTATCTTGCTCAGTTTCTCTGGCATTACAAATTCTCTTCTCACTCCAGTGCATTCTCCATTTAGTACCCACTGTAACTTTCCTAAAATGTTTCCCTTTCCACCCACCAATAAAATCTAATGGCTTTCTATTGCATCTAAGAACACATTTTAAAATCTTATATTTACTATTCAAAACCCTTCATAACCTAGCTTCCTCCTATCTTTCCAGTTTTCTAATATCTTACTCTCTGACACATACTCTTTGATTCAAAGACACTGGGCTTTTAACTCTTTCATAAACAAGATACTCTATTTCTCAACTGCAAACATTCTATCTGGCTGTTCCTCATACCTGGAACACTCTCCCTCCTCCATTCCAATTACAGACCTTTCTGGTTTTAAGTCGTAGCTAATATCCTATATTCTATATGAAACCTTTCCCAATCTCTCTTAATTCTAGTACTGTTAATTAGTACTTATTTATCTCATAAAAAGCTTGCTTTTAATATATTTCTTTGCATGTTGTCTCCTCCATTCAATTATAAATTCCTTAAGGGCAGGGACTATCTTTTGCTTTTTTTTTTTTTTTTTTTTGTATCTTCAGCAATTAAGACAGTGCCTGGAATATGGAAAATGCTTAATAAATGTTTATTGATTATTGATTGATTTCCTTTCCTTCACAGGATAACTTGCCATACTTTCAAAATAATTTTTCTGATCAACTCTGGGGCTGAGGAGAGTTTGAAAAGCCAGCTAAGATAACACTTCTAGGGAAAGACAGGGCTAGGAGAAGCTAAAGCATCCCTAAATAGTATGGCCTTCTATCAGAGAGAGAAACTTTTTCTTTCTTCACCTTGTCCCTCCAGACCCTCACTGTGTTTAATCTGACAGTGAAGAGTAGAATGTATCATAGCTAATTAGTATTCTTGGGGGGGGGGGGGAATTTAAGTTCCAAAGAATCTTTAATATAAACCTCTAAGTTTATTCAACTGTATTTGTAATAAATCAAGCTACTGAATTTTGTTTTATTAATTCTGTGCAGCATATTATGATTTTCTTCAGTTTATAATTGCTTTCTTCAGATAGTAATAAATCACCTGTCTTAAACCTTATTCCTTTTTATATACTGAGTATCTCTTTTACTTTCTCCCTTCGGGGTAAATCTTGGGCTAGAGCCAAGAGTAGAATTGTCCCTGGAGTAGAAAGAGAGACAGAGAGAAAGGTAATGAGACTAAGAGAAAATGGTAAACCTATTTGCCTTATGGATGACAAGTCTGGATTTTTCAGACTTAACACCAGGTAAAACAAAATGCCTTGCTAAAAGACAGTGTGTGAAGCAGGCCCCAACCCCCAGGTCTCCCTGCATTCAGGGCCAACTTCAGTAATTCTGATCTATATCTGGCCACTGGGCCCAGATGGTTGTGGAAGAGAAAGTGAGGCTGGTGACCTTGTACAGCTCTCCCTCACTTAAATCCAACTCACTTGCATTTCTGATGCCTTTGAGAACAAAGGACAAACAATAACCTCTGTGAGTAGGATCTGTCCCACTGATGACTGGGAAACCTTCTTTCCTTCATTTCTTCCTCTCTACTTTCCTCCCTCTCTCTTCCCTCCCTCCTTCCTTCTTCCTTCCTTTCTCCTTTCTTTCCTACTTCCTTTCTTCTTTCCTTTCTTTCCTCCTTTCCTCCCTTCCTCCCTACCTCCTTCTTTCCTTCCTCCCTCCTTTCCTTTCTTTCTTCCTTCCCTCCCCTCCCTCTTTCCTTCTTTCTTTCCTTCTCTTTTCCCCTTCTTCCTTCCCTTGTTCCTTCTTCTTTTCTTTCCTCTTTTCTCCCTTCTTTCATCCCTTCCCTTCTTCCTTCCCTTCCTTCCTCTCTTATTCCTCCCTCTTTCTTTTTCTTCTTCCCCTCCTTCCTTACTTCTTCCTCCTTCTTCTTTCCTCCCTCCCTTCCTCTTTCTCTCCCTCTCTACTTCCCTCCCTCCCTCTCTCTCTGTCTGTTTCTGTCTCTGTCTCTTTTATCTCTCTCAATAATAGCCTTTTTATTTTCAAAATATATACAAAGATAGTTTTCAACATTTACCCTTGCAAAACCTTGTGTTCCAACTTTTTCTCCCTTACTTCTTACTACCCCCTCCTCTAGACAGGAGACAATATATATGTTAAACATGTACATTCTTTTATACATATTTCTACATTTATCATGTAGCACAAGAAAAATCAGATCAAAAAGGGAAGAAAATGAAAAAAGAAAAAAAGCAAGCAAACAATAATTAAAAAGGTGAAAATACCATATTGTGGTCCACATTCAATTCCCATGGACCTTTCTCTGGATGCAGATGGCTCTTACCATCATAAGTCTATTGGAATTGGCCTGAATCACCTCAATGTTGAAAAGAATCAAGTTTATCAGAGTTGATCACCACATAATGTTGCTGCGTAAATGTTTTCTTGGTTCTACTCACTTCATTTAGCATCAGTTCATATAAGTCTCTCCAGGTCTTTCTGAAATCACCCTGCTGATCGTTCCTTATAGTACAATAATATTCTATAGCATTCATATACCATAATTTATTCAGGCATTCTCCAAATGATGAGCATCCACTCAGTTTCTAGTTCCTTGCACTGCAAAAAAGGGTTGTTATAAATTTTTGCATATGTGAGTTCTTTTCTCTTTTTTATGATCTCTTTGGGATACAGACCCTGTAGTCTCTCTCTTGGTTTCTTCATGTCAGCCTGAATAAGTTTTAAAGAATCAGACAGATTTTGCATCTTCAAAGAAACTCAGATGGGAAGGACTCTATGGAACTATACTATTTGTACTAGTTATTAATCTGTATTCTCCGTGAGACTTAAGAATGGGCTTTATTTGTCATTAAACTTTCTTCAGAGGTTAAAAGCGTGTTTTTCGTAGAGTAGATGCTAAAATCACTGTGATGATAAATGAAACATATCAGAGAAGGGGAATTCTATAAAAGGCAATCATTTCTTACAAGAGCAGGAATGGGATAATTCTTGGAATGGTAATGCAAGATGAAGAAATAAAGGAGGGAGTATCAGATGAGATGTAAAAAAACAAAACAAAACAAAAAAACCAAGACAATAAGAGTGAGATTGAAAAACACCCTTTTTCCATTTTTTGCATATTGATTTCAATAAGAACCTTATAATGGCCCTATGCAAATTCTGTTCTATCTGAATTCTTAGCAGCAAAGAATTTAGGCTGGCATACAACTGTAATTAGGTGATTATTACCTATGAAGAGCTTATTTGATAGTTATCCCTTTTCATGATCTCTTGTTTCTACTCTTTCCTAAGCCTAAAGGATATTCTTTGTGACAGAATAAAGAGCAAACAATAAAAGTGAAATTTCTTGCTAAATATAGCTTGAAAAAAATAAACTTTAAAGGAGATAATTTTAAAATGAAAGTTAAGAAAGGAAGGATACAGTGAAATCATATTGTCTTTGATTATTTCTCTCTATCTCCTTTCTGGTACAGTAAAGTCCAAGAATAACTCCAATGAATTAAGGCAACTATAATTAGGGATAGCTGATCATGTATTTAAAGATAGGTTTAGAAATACTTATTGACTGTATTGAAGATAGAGGCTATTAGTTTATCATCTACACAGATGTCTCCTTCAATACTTTTCATGAAACAACAACAAATAATAAACTAAATGAATACAGATAAAAGAAGGAATAAAATTCCAAATAAAGTCAGAGATTACAAAAAGTGGTATTTATTTTGGTTTGTTTTTGTGATTTCATCAATGCAAAGAACTCTCAATGTAAAAATTCTCCTCTCTCACCCTTCCTTCCCTGCCCTCCATGCAGTTTTCAAATCCCATCTGTAATTTTTGTACTTATATTGTAGCTGTTATGGGAAAGAGGCATATATGGAAGGAAATACAATAGAAAAGAGCACTTACTTTGGAGTCAAAAGTTCTGAGTTTCCATCTTAGTTGCACCTGTGTGAACTTTCATTTTCTGCTTGACAAATTATCTAAAAAGAATAAATCATTTGTTGTCAACTCATGGGAATAGGATGTAAGTTTGTGGTTTATGTGATTTTGTTTTAATCTAAGTATCATATGTTGCACTAAACATATCCTATTTTAAAAGATCAAATTATAGATAAGAATTATTGTTGTAATGAGGTGATTCAAGCCAATTTCAATAGACTTGTGATGGAGAGAATCATCTGTATCCAGAAAGAGGACTGTGGGAATTGAATGTAGATCACAACATAGTAGTTTCACCTCTTTTTGTTGTTGTTTGCTTGCTTTTCTTTCTCCCTTTTTTTTTTTTTCTTTTTTGACCTAATTTTTCTTGGGCACCATGATAAATGTGGAGATATATATAGAAAAATTACACATGTTTAACATATATTGGATTACTTGCTATCTAGGAGAGGGAAGGGGGAAGTGAGGGACAAAAAGTTGGAAAGTGAGTGTTGAAAACTATTTTTGAATATATTTTGAAAATAAAAAGCTGTTATTAAAAGAAATTATTGTTGTAGAGGCAGTCTTTATAGGAGTTCAAAGCCTGATGCAGAAGTCATCTAATAACCCATAGTTCATTTCTCACTTTTGTACCCCCTTGAAGGGGAAGTCCTGATCTGGCAGACAACAGACCCTTTGGTCTCCAGTTGAATGTCCTAGGTTTAGGTATTCTTAATCCAAACTTTTTTCTAGACTCAGAAGAATCTTAAGAGAAATTGGGTCCAATATAATTATGTATGACTAAAGCAGGGATTTTTATCATGGGGTCTTCCTTTGAGGGGTCTATAGGTGAATTTCAAGGGGATTGTGATTTATAAAATTATTTTGATAACTATCCTTCAATATTTTTCAATAGTTTTCTTTTGCATGTCAACGTCATATTTTATGTATCTCAGACATCATTCAGAGAAGGGGTCTATAAGTTTGCCAGAGGTATCCTTGACACAAAAAATGTTAAGAACCTCCCATCTAAATGGACACTCTAGCAGCACTTGAGCCTATGGTAAACAATCCAATGGAGATGAGACAAAAGTTCCAATAGTGAAATGATGTTGACTAAGGAAGGTTTTAGTAATGGGATGCTTTCCTCTGGAGACTATTTAAATGAATTCAAAGATTTCTTTTTAACTGTATAGCTTCACTACTGTGAACCTAATCCATGTCCTCTGGACTAATTTTCTTCTTCTTCCATATTCCACAATTAATTAAGCAGGGAGTTTGCAATCTTGAATTCACTATCCCATGCTTGGATGATGATGATATTCTGAGGGGGAGACTTACTTCCTGCTCTCTGTTGTAATGTTTCACTTTACTGGGTTTTCATGACAGGTTATGTATTCTCTTAACTTCATCATTTTGGCAAAAGTCATTTTGATAAAACACAGGAGCTCTGTGCCCAGGTGAGTCTGTACATGGTTGTGTTTAATTCTAAAGTTGTTTACAGAAATAGTCTGTCAAGGAATGTACTACTGTAGTTCAGAAAACTCTCTAGTCTTTTAAGACTAATCTTCCTAGCAATAAGTTATCTCTTCTTTAAACATGCCTTCTTTTTCTGCTTAATATTTATTCCCTTTTTTGAGCACCCCATCCCTCCTTCCCATAGACATATACTCCCACCTCTCATTTCAAAACTATGTTTGAAAACTTCCAGATTATATATTTGCAGATTTTCAAATTAATTGGTGTCTCCTTTCTGTGACAGCAGAATTCAGAAATTTATCAGAAGTGTGTGACTGAGGCCCCTCTCTCCCCTGTAAAATATCTAGGCTTCTTCAATTAACTGAAGTTGCTCTGATCCCTGAGTTAGACTGAATCATGGAGTGATGGCAGCTCTAAAAGTCCCAGTCATTTAATTGGTGGAAGCTTGGTTTAACAATGCAACAAATCCTGGGAGCACTCTGCTTCTGGGAGATGTTCTGCCTTCCTCTACCACACAGGAGTAGCCTTTTATCTATTGGTAACATATCCAGAATAGGCTTTGTTTAAAAAAAAAAAAAAATGGAACTAGAACAGTCACTTTTCTTAAGGCCCCCTCAAAATTTCACTGCCTATCCAGAAAGAGTGAAAGTCCTGTTTACCCATAGTATGAGCACCATTAATTGAACTAGTAAGGGGCAGGGGAGGGGGGAACCTTCTTCCTCTTTTGCTCCATAACCTGAGAAATGAACATTAAGTTTTGTTTTACTCTGTTTTGTTTGTCTTTTTTAGTTTTAGATAAAGGCAGAAAAATCCCCACTGGACCTGGATTCCAGGCATGGTGACTTTAAAGGCAAGAGTTGAGGCTGGATATTGCTGTCAGGCCAGCAAGAAAGTCTTGAGAAGCAAGGTTCCTAGGACTCAAACCTAAGGAGAACTTTGGACTACAAACTAAGTGGAACTAAGCTAAATTGTGAAGCTAATCCTCTTCCTTTCATCAGAGATTGAGATGAAGAGAGGAATTAGTTTTCCAGGTATTGAGGGAATGTTTCTCTCTTTATTCTTGCTATAGTTTTGATGTAAATATGCTTTCCATAAACCCCATCTGACTGCTAAATAGTTGAATGGAATTGAGGTGCAAGGAACCCCCAAAACTGGTAGAACACAATTAGTGAAGACTTAAGCCAATGGCAGAGAGTAAATATCTTCCTCAAACTCCCTTAAAAAAACCAAAGCACCATTTATCAATTAGAGAATGACTTATATTCTTATAAATTTGATTTCTGAAATATAGAGAAGTGAGCCAAATTTATAAGAATACAAGCCATGCCCCAATTGTTAAATGGTCAAATAATATGAACAGGCAGTTTTAAAATGAAGAAATCAAAGCTCTCTATGGTCACATAAAAAAGTTATCTAACTCACTTTTAATTAGAAAAATGCACATTAAAACAACTCTAAGGTATCACCTTATACTATCAGATTGGCTAATATGAAAAAAAAAAAAAGGAAAATGATAAACATGGGAAAGGATATTAGAAAATTGAGACACTAATGCACTGCTGGGAGAATTTTGAACTGATCCAACCATTCTGGAACTTTGTACAAATTGATGAAAAATAAAATAAGCAGAACTAGAAAAACATTGCCCATAGTTGTAGCAAAGTTGTATGATGATCAGCTATGAATGATTTAGATCTTCTTAGCAATACAGTGGTTGAAGACAAATACAAAGGACCCATGATGCAAAAATGCTATCCACATCCTGATAAAGAACTGATGGATTCTGAATGCAGATGAAAACATACTTTTAAAATTTACCTTATTTTTTTTCATGTTTTTTCCCATTTGATTTATTTCTTCTTTTACAACTGTGACTTATGTGGAAATGTTTAGCATAATTGTGTGTGTGTGTGTGTGTGTGTGTGTGTGTGTGTGTAAAACCTATATCAAATTGCCTAGCATTTTAGGAAGAGGGGAGGAGGAAAAATCTGCAACTCAAAAATTTGTAAAAATGAATGCTAAAAATTGTTTTGACATACAACTGGGAAAAAATAAAATACTATTTAAAAAAAAAAATCAAAGCTCCTTGGGAGAGAAATGAAATGTGAGATATATCATCTTCAGACACCAGAGGTAAGAAAATCTGTATTATTCCTGGAACACAGTCCCTCCTAACTATTACCTTTTAGAATCCATGTTTGTCCTTTAATATTCTCTTTGAATGTTACATTCTACATGAAGTGATTCCTGATCATCTAGCTTCTACTAACCTCTTATCTATTTTTATCTTCTATTATACTGTATGCATATTTATGTTATTGTTATCTGTGTGATAGAAACTTCTTGAGGGTAGAAACTTTTTTTCTTTATTATCTGTCCCTAGCACAGTGCTTGGAACATAGTAAGGGTTATGAAGAAATATTGATTGACTGGTAATTTTATTGCTTGATAACTGCAATCTATGGGAAAGAATCAAAATAAGAGTGACTCAAAAGACAATGGAGAACTACATAATGAGCATAAAAAGACTGAAATATATGTGAAAAGCTGTGCACAATAAGTGGCATAAAAGATGTCAGTACATCCCTAATCTGTGATCTTTACCAGCATAAGAACTTCCTCCAACAGTATAAATTGCAACCTATATGAAACATAGTAGGTAAGTCTTAGAAAGTTGACTTTAACTTATGAGAGGTTAAAAGACTTGCCCTAGATTCCACTTAGTAAGTCAGAATGAGGATTTAAACCTCAACTTCAGCATTTTAGCCACTAATCCATACTTCCTCTTTAGCATAAAGGATAACATTCAAGAAACATACAATCAGAAAAGGAGTCAAGCTAATCATGTAGAAAACTGTAGATCATGTAGAAACATGTAAACATATAAATCATGTAGAAAAAAAGAACTAGACAGCACAAGTATAGGTGTATAGTACCCATGAAAGTTTAAAAGACCTAGAAAAAGATCTTCAGAATATCAAGTATTGTCTTTGGAGGATTTGTGACATGATATAGAAAAGGATATCTCATAAGATGAGAAGGCATAGAAGTGCTGTGGTCTTCAATGGTTGATCCGGAATGTTCACCATGTGGTATCGACGAATCTATTAAAATATTTATATGAAATGACTTTTTAGCTATTCCCTAACTTTGGACTTGTTGGCTCTTTCCAGAGTTTTACTACTTTGAATATACCTACTCTGAGTATTTCTATACAAATATTTTCTAATATTTATAGGAAAACCAATGTGGTTAGACTATATTTGGAGTGTCCAGTTTTATACATCATACTTTAGGAAGTACATGAATAATAAGAGCTACAACTAGCAATTCTAATTCCTGGGATAATCAACAGTAATAATTACAAGTATTTATTAAGTGCTTACAATGTGCTAGGCATTATAAATGCTTTATAAAGAAAGAAAAAATACTGTTCCTTCCCATAAGGAGCTAACAAGCTAATGGGGGAGCTCATATATACATTAATACACACATACAAGATATCTACAAAGTAGATGGAAAGTAATTTTAGAGAAAAAGCTCTAGGGGGATGTCAGATCCTAGTAAGTAGCAATAAAGTTCTCAGGGGTTATTAGGTTCTTACTAAGTGCTAAATCGGTACTTAACAATTCTCTAGTTCACACCTTTGGTTTGGGTCTTTAAGGGGAGTTTACACTTTTGAACTTCTGAGGAGGAGTTTACATATTTAAAGGAGATTACACCTTTAAAAGGAGTTCTGAAAAGGAGTTTACACAACATTTAAAAGGAGCAAGTTCATTGGTTGAAGTAATTTTCCCACAAGCCCTTGAGTTCTCACACGCCCATTCTCTGGGAGGATAAAAGAGGCAGCATTGAGCCTAGAGTGAGTCTGACTAGGAGATTGAATTTGGAGGGTGGTCTGGAAGGAGAGTCTGGCTGGAGGCTCCAGAGGCTTCCTAAGAAACCTGCTCACAGAGGAAAAGATTTTACAGAAAAGAGATCTCCTCCCAGAGAGGGATTATAATTGAAAAGACGACAGGACCTTTACAGGGAGTGGCATTCCAGGGCCAGGAAACACAGCAGGAATAACCTGCAATAAAATGGGATTTGTGACATGGGGCTAGGAAGGATGTTGGAGAGGGACCATTCTTTCCCAGTGCCTCACTACCTGGATCCAGCAGATACATCTCAATTTGATTTAGAGTTCTAGTCATCTAACCTATGCTTGTGAGAAAAAGCATACCATCTCTTGAAGCAGTCTGTTCCTGTTTGGGACAATTATTTCTATTTCTTGTGAAGTTCTTCCTTTTATGAGGTCTAAAACTGCTTCTCATCATCATCCTCCAGTTTTGCTTTTTGGAGGCCAAATAGAACAAGTATATTCAGAGAGGCAGCTGGCATAGTGGATGGAGCAGGAAAATCCAGCTTCAGATATTTACTAGCTATATGATCATGAGCAAGTCACTTAACCCTGATTGTCCCCAAAGCCAAACAAAAACATAATACAACAACAACCACAAAAATAACAATATGCTCTCCTACATGGTAGCCTGTCAAATATTCAAGGATAACTATTATGCCACTTCTAAGTTTTCTCTTCTCTGTAATAAACATCTTCAGTTCCCTCATTTGAATCTCAATATTGTGTGACTTCAACATCCTTATACTCCTGATTGTCCTCCTATGGATATTGTCTAGTTTATTTAGTCAAGTAAATTTGAATGGAACTTTTTTTTTTTTTTTTTAACATGATAACATAGAGAGGGGGACTTTCTTCTAAAGTCATCTCATTGTCTCTAAGTCTGACTTGTTAAGTACTTACTATGTGTTAGGCATTATTATAAATGCTGTTATAAAAAAAGGAAAAATACTGTTCCCCTTCTTTACCTTCCCAAATGAATTTGTCCTGACTGCCGGAATTTCCAATTACACCTGTACTTGTTAGACCCAGAGCAAAATGCTAAAACAGATGAAATTTATTTCCATTATTCTCATTATCTAGACCCATTTTCTTTGGTTTACTATTTCATTCCTTTTCTCTTCTAGTTAGACATTTAGAATATTCAAACAGTCTCTTTTATGTGCAGGATCTTCTACCACTCTTCACTTCTCAGTATTCTTTTCTCTTTGGTAGTCTCCTTCCAATTAACTTATTAATATTGAGTCCCACTTCATTCTGGGTTAGATGACATTTAGCTGATTTGATCAATGGTATCCAGGTTTTTTCAATAGGTAACATTTTTACAATATTTAAAAAATAATAACAATTCAAAAACTGGGACACTAAAGTATTGTTGATGGCGTTGTGAAGTGATCTGTCCATTTGCAACTATGTCCAAACTATACTCTTTGATTCATCACTGTCACTACTGGGTTTGTACCCAAAGAGACCATAAAAGAGGTTAAAAAAAAAAAAGACCCACAAATAATAAAAATGTTTATAATAGCTCTTTTTGTAGTGGCAAGGAATTGGAAATTAAATAAATGCCCATCAGATTGGGAATGGGTCAATAAGTTATGGTATATGAATGTAATGGAATATTATTGTTCTATAAGAAATAATGAGCAGGCTGATTTCAGAAAAGTTTGGAAAGACTTACCTGAACTGATGCTAAGATAAATAACAGAACAAAGAAAACATGGTATATAACAGTTACAGCAAGATTACATGATGAGAGGGCAGCTAGATGGCGCAGTAGATAGAGCACTAGCCCTGACATCAGGAGGACCTGAATTCAAATGTGGTCTCAGACACTTAACACTTCTAGCTGTGTGACTCTGGGCAAGTCACTTAACCCCAATTGTCCCAGAAAAAAAAAAAGATTACATGATTATCAATTCTGATGGACTTGGCTCTTCTCTCTAATGTGGTGATTCAAGACAATTACAATAAATTTGGGTTGGAAAATGCTATCCATATACATAGAGAGAACTCTGGATATTGAATATGGATTGAAGCATAATATTTTCACTTTTTAAAATTTATTTGTTTGCTTTTTTCTTTCTCATTTTTCCTCCTTTTGGCCTAGATTTTCTTGTACAACATGACAAATATGAAAACATGTTTAATAGAATTGTACATATTTAACCTATATCAGACTGCTGTCTTGAGGAAGGAGAAAAATTTGGAATAAACATCTTACAAAAAATAAATGCCAGAAACTATCTTTATGTGTATTTGGAAAAATAAAATGCTGTTGAGGGGAAAAAACAATAGCAATCCAAAATAATATTTTAAATAGTGGGCATTAAAAAACACACCACAAAATTAGTGGACATTTTAATCACTGAGGTAGACTAATGAGAAGAATATTTTTGGGTAAAGTGGTCTTTTGATGTTCCTCTAAATCAGCGCCAGCCCTAGTGCTAAAAACCACCTAAGACAAAACAAAGAAAATAAAAATTAATTTTTTTTTGTTTTCACTTAAGGAATTTAAATTTATACTATAAAAGACAAGACAAACAAAAGATATATATATATATATATAAATAAATATATGTAAACAAGAAACAATTATTAAAATATGTACATCAGCTACATCTGTGATCTAATCACACTGATGTGATTATATGATTCAGATCATGAGTCATCTATACCTATACACCTTGTGCAACTCTTATTCATAACTTGTTCATATATCCCCATACTTCATATATTCATAATAAGACATCTATCCATTATGCTGGGGAGAAGGGGAGAGGATTGTGGGCTTTCTCTTAACAGCTCAATACCAATTAATTACATGGACTATCTATTGATTATGCCTTGCTCCTGACTGTACGACCACATCTTCATCTTCTTTCACTTCTTCTTTTCACTTTTCACTTCTTTCACTCATACATTTTTTTTTATGACCCCCTTTCTATAGCCTGTACTTTGTAATTCTTTCTAAAGAAGGGATATTTAATTTCCATCCTCTCAAATCCAAACCAGCACATATGATATACTCATCAAGTATAGACATAGATAGCAAGGTTTTGACATGGTGACAGTGTATGAGCATATGAGCATATGAGACTTTTTAAATTGATATAGAAGGGAGTGTAGGGTGGGCCATCAAGTGACTATTACCCCTGATGTTTTAAAATAGTTAAACCTTTAAATAGTTAAATAATCTTATTGTACAGTTAAAGCTTAGAAAGTTTGGTAATTTGGGTGAACTGAAACTGTGAGCAGCCTGTGGAGGACACCATTGAAGGAGAGGAGAGAATGGGGATTTTTCTTCCCATCCTCCATCTTATGACCATCCAGTCATACATCTATCAATGAGTTATTGCTTATTAAAAAAAAATTTTACATAGCAGAAATAAAAACTTTGAAGAGTATAAAGAATAATGGAGGGAACAAAGATACATGTTTAAGGTGAATATTAAGATAGAGAGATTATCACTTGAAGTCAGAAGTAACTTCCAAGAATGAGACTTGTGGCAAGAAGAAAAAGAATTGGCAATTGATTAATTAAAGGCAATTGAGAGTTGAGCTGCAAAAAGCACTGTAAGAAGAGAGAAAAGACTTGGAAGACAACGAACTCAGTAGCTTTGGCCATATATGTTCCCAAAGCATGTACTTTACTACTGCTGCATTCTAAGCATATGTTCATTCTTCTCAAAGCTTCTTTGTTTATTTAGTAAGAAAGTGCATCCTAGGTTTCTGGAAGGAATGTTTTTATAGCTAATGTTGTTACTATGCCATTTAATTAATTCGTTAAGAGCTATTGATTATTGAAAAGCACTTTGGTGAGTGCTCAAAAGCTACTGAGTAAGAAGTAGACACCCATAGGTACTCTAGAACCAGAGATATTATTCACCGTTTCATATTCACTAGTGTGAATGTAAACTGGGAGAATAGTCCATAAAGGGTAATACACTTTCAGTATGCTGCAATCTAGTTACATATTTACCATGTGCTCTTCCCTTACCCTATGGCTGACAAGACTTAAAATAAAATAAAATAAAATAAAATAGAGATTTACAACAGTACTAATTGGAAAAGTTGAAAGTTGAAAAGACTAGTGGATTCATTGGTCACTGATTATTGGGGTTAATAAGATGACAAAATATGAGAAATTTTCCCACTTGGGACAGTTTTGGCAGAGTTAAAGGAGAATGAACAAGATGTCTTAGCACAGGGGAATGAGAATGTAGGGGAGGATAGGATAAATGGGGAAATAAGAAATCTTTTTTTTTTTTTTCATGGTATTTGATTGAAATAAGGAATTCCCTGGAGCCTATAATAATAAATGAAGGCAGTTAAATTAGTGGTGGTGGGGTGGGGGTGACAAGTTGATTGAAGGGTTTTAATTGTAAAAGATCATTGGATGACCTATTGAAACAATGCAGATTGGTATTTATCTTTTACAAGTAGCTGGTTATTGGTATCAAGCCTTACCAATGATATGTCCCTGAGAGTAATACTTGCAGTACTCATGATCAAAGTTATTCTTGGATACTTTTTACTTCAGAGCTTGAAACTGGGGAGTACTAATAAATTCTTCTTTTCTATTTACAATCAACTTTAAATTATTAAGATATTCGGTGGTTTATCTAGGTCCCTTGGTTCTTTTTGTTATTTTCTCTCTTAGCCATTTAACTATTTTTTACCCAACTTTTTAATAAAGTGTTTGTGGATAGAAGAATAGGGAATAATTAAAGTGCTGAAATTGTCTTTTATTGGACTAGAAATGATGCAGATTAGCAATTTATATATAGTCAATAAGCTTAGAGAGTTGACCACAGCCCTAAAAGACAAAATAACTTGTTCAGGATAATACCAGTTAATATTGTCAAAACATTTTAGAGATACCCTGTTTCCCAGAGCTAGAGCCAGCAAGCAGGCTGTGCCCTGAGCTTGACATAACAACAATTCTTTGCATTCTGGATGATCTCACCCTCTGCCAAAAGTATAGTGCTTTGACCAGAACCAGGTATTCACTAAGTGAGCTTACATTATTTCCCAGGGACTTGTGAGCCAGAAGCAGGTGATCCATCACATCTCTTAATATGTTTACAATATCTATTATAATTCACTTAGCTGTTGCTCAGTGAACCAAATCAGATACTGTTACACTAACTCTGGCTCTGTGTACCACATGTACCAGAAATGACTGCATTGTTCATACATGAGATTGTTGGGAGAAGTGCTATTCAAAACTAAGAATGATTGTCTTAGTCCACCTCCCTGTTATATATATGAAGCATTGCTTTTGAGCCAGCAAGTTAAGCCCTTCTTCTCAGGAGGACTTCCCTTGGACAAGTGTTTTCCTCACTTTAAAATTTATTAAACTTCTGTTTGATCCCTGACTCTCCTTTCACTATCCTGCTCTATTAGGCTCTAGTCATTCACAGGTTAAAGACTGGTTCTAGTCCAATCAACAATCTAGTCCAAATATGTATCAGCGACAGAACTTGGGAACTTGAGTCTAACTGTTAGCTCTGTATTCATTACTTCATGCTGTCTCTTGTTGAAATGTTTTACTTGTTAGTAATATCTTGTAACATAGCCCTTCATATAATGTCCAGTGATCATTCAATCATTGATTGTACATTTATTAAACATTTACTGTGTGCAGAGTATGGCATTAGGTTAAAAAAAAAAAGAAAAGAAAAGAAACAAAGGGGAAAAAAAAGAACTTTAGATAAGACATGACTTTCATGTTCATGGAGGTTACAGTTCAGCAGAGAATGGTATTTATAATCCAGAATGGGATAGATAGAAATAGAGATAACTACAATATATAGTACTACATGAATACATTAGAACAACAGTTTCCATATAATAAAAATGACAATTCTACCTAAATTAATCTACTTATTCAGGACCATCCCAATCAAATTACTAAGAAATTACTTCATAGAGTTAGAAAAAGTAACAAAATTCATCTGGAAGAACAAAAGCTTAAAAATTTCAAGAGAATTAATGAAAAAAAAATGCAAACAAAGGTGGTTTAGCTGTACCAGAGCTAAAATTATATTATAAAACAGTAGTCATCAAAATTATTTGGTACTGGCTAAGAAATAAGAGTAGTTGATCAATGAAATAGGTTAAGTTCACAAGACACAATAGTCAATTACTTTAATAATCTAGTATGTGATAAACCCAAAGACTCAAACTTCTGGGATTAAAAACTCACTATTTGACAAACATTGCTGAAGAAATTGAAAAATAATATGGCAGAAACTAGGCATTGACCAATACCTAACACTCTATAACAAGATAAGGTCAAAATGGATTCATGGTTTAGACATAAAAGATAATACTATAAGCAAATTAGGAGAACAAGAAATAGTCTACCTCTCAGATCTGTGGAGAAGGAAAGAATTTATGGCCAAAAAAGAATTAGAGAATATTATAAAATGCAAAGTGGATAATTTTGATTATATTAAATTTAAAAAATTTTGTCCAAACAAAAACAATGCATCCAAAATTAGAAGGGAAACAGAAAACTGAGGAAAAATTTATATCCAAGGGTTCTGCTAAATACCTCATTTCTAAAATATATTGAGAATTGATTCAAATTTATAAGAATACAAGTCATTCTTCAATTGATAAATGCTCAAAGCATACAGACAATTTTCAGATAAAGAAATTAAAACCATTTCTAGTCATATAAAAAAAATTGTTCTAAATCATTATTGATTAGAGAAATGCAAATTAAGAAAAATCTGAGGTACCACTTCATACCTCTCATAATATTATTATTATTTATATTATATTATATATTATCATATTATTTATGTAATATAATAATAATTATATATAATTATAATAAATATTATATTATATAAAAATAAATAATAATGAAGTTTTGTGAACTTATAGATTGCAAGACTCCTTGCCATAAATCTGACTTTTTCAGGGACACACATTGAGAATCCCTGCATTAAAGAGTTGAAAATAAAGTGATACATGAAGTCTAACTGAATTAACTTTTATTTAAAAAGGAATAAATATCAAGAAAAGATTTTATGAAGTAATGGCATTTAGGTTGGATTTTAAAGAATTTAGGAATTCATCAGACAAATAAATTAGAGGATGGAAGATTCTGGTATAAGAAGTTATGAGTAAAGGCACAAACCTGAGAGAATGCAAGGCATATTCAAGGAAACACAAAATAGTTTTCTTTGATTGGAGCACAAAAATTATGCAGTAAATGTTGCAAGGAAAGTAGGCTAATGCCAGTTTTTGGAGAGCCTTGAGTTTCAGACAAGAGGATTTGAACTTTGCTCAGTAAGTGAAATAAGTAGATATTTTGGTTTGCTGAGTAGAGGAGTGCCCTGATCAAAATTATGCAACAAATCTGATTTCATCAATTTGGGTAACACTTTCAGTTAAGAGGATGGTAAGGTACCAATGGCTGTCTATTTTGAATTGCTCTTCTATAAAGATAATAGACAATCTTCAACCATTCAGGTTGGTTTGATATTGTCGCTATTGTTTACATATATATATATATATATATATATATATATATATATATATATATATGTACATAGATCTATATACATAGAGCTATATACCACATTTTGGAATAATCATAGATCTCATGTAGAAAGCATTATAATGATCTATGTATAAAAGATTATTTTGTCAGCATTAAAGAGGGGTTATACATAAATGACTAACTTAAGTAGACTCAGTGAGTTTCCTTTTAAATATTTAAAAATCCAGAAAATCCAGACTTTGTCATAAGAGAAGGAAAACAGAAAATAATCCCACTTTCAACTTTATTTTTCACTTAGCTAAATTCACATAATATTTATATCATGTGAATTAGCTTTAAACATTAAATTAGGGTATATTTATGGAAAAATTAGAATTATTTCTTAATTTTGTTACCCCATGTACCTTTTTGTAGTTTTTACAAGGAAAAACTTAGAGGTAGTCTAAGGCAAGAAGGAATTGTAAACATAAAGAAATACATTGAACTAATTTTGCTAAGGGAAATAAATTCTGTAAGGGGAGAAGGAGTCTGGTAAACAGATTAGCCTTAATAATTTGCACTCATATATAAACAAAAAATATTACTTATCCAACATAAATAGGGCATTTCCCATGAATTGTTTGTTGTTGTTTGGATTTGTTTTTGTAATACTGGTTGACATAGAAATTGAATACCAAATCCAGAAAAATTCATCAACTCTGATACCCTTATGTTATTGCTGGCATCAGGGCTGATTCATTCTCTCAGTTACCAAGTGTCTTAAGGTTCAACCAAAGGTACATATTTGTAAACCCACTAACTGGAACCAGGGGTACACTTGGGTGCCCAAAGAAAGAAATGAAGTAAACTAGCCTTGGGAAATTGGAGCCATGCCCTTAGCTCCCATTGCAGTCTGTTGTCAACAACTGAATCAACTGGCCACATGGTGAATAACAAAGCCAAAGCCAATGGTCTATGAATCCTTCCAAAACAAGAACAGACAGTAAGATGAGGCCAGTATGATTTCCCTAGCTCTAATCCTATGAAGAATTCACATAGGCTATTAACACATTGATGAGTGTACTTCTTATTGTTATTGTTATTATTGGTTGGGGTTGTACTAAAAAATTTCTCAGGTTTCTTCCAAATCTACTTTTGTTAAGAAATGTAATATCCCTAAGTTTTGTTTTGAGTGATTTTTTTCACTGCCTGAATCATAGAAAAGTCCTTGCAACTTTTTAACCTTTTTTGATGACAAGCTTGTGTTTGATGCTTGTATGATACTTTGGGCAATTAGAATTCTCTAGGAATACCTATTGCCAAAATAATTGATAAATTGGTACAAGAATGATAATATAGTGGTAATGATGATGATAATTGTATCACAATGGAATAAAAGCATCTAATTTTTTTTCTTTCGGCTTCAGAAGTCTTCATGAAAATTCCAAAGTCATGGAAACATAACATCCTATGCCAACTATGCATATTTGTTTCAGGTATTTCATTTGTTATATAGCTGTAATAAAATAAAAAGTCAAGTTAAGCTTAAGATTGGAGTATGTTTTTTCACTTTGGGAGTTTGCAGAAGACTGGGTAGAATGGTCTTTCAGAAGTTGGTAAACAGAAGCTATTTCTGGGTCTTTGGCATTGTATTGAGGTACAATAGGGAAGTACAGAAAGTACATCTTACCAGTTACTTAAATTACTTTGCTGAAGCTAAAGCTATTTCTGTCCTTGTGGTGAGGGCAAGGGGTGGAGAAGAGAGACTAAAAGAGAATTAGTATGATCATAACAAACTTAGATCAGATATCCAAAACAAAATAGAGATCTAAGGGTTATGATTTTTAGTAGAAATTAAATTCTATTCAACAAGTATTTATTAAGCACTTACTGTTACCCCAACCAGATTCTGGGAACAAAAATAAGGGAAAAACATTTTTGTCCTCAAGGTAACTTATATTCTACTGGAGAGGAAATGACATACTATATATGACATAAATGCAAAAAGTAGACAAAGGAGTTTGGGGATGAAGAGAAGACTAATTAATGGGAGAATAAGGAATGGCTTATGTGTGGAAATTGAGTTGAACTTGAAGGGAGCTAAGGGTTCTAAGAATTGGAAGAGAGGAAGGAGTGTGTTCCAGACAAATTAAAAATAGCTCATACATGTAGCTCATATAAGCATATAGGCAAGACATGGATATTATATGGATAGGGAACAGGAAGTAAACCAATTTGTTTGGAATAGAGAGAGCATAAAGACAGTAATGGTAAATCACTCCAGAAAGAAAAATGTGTCTATATTATTACAGTCTTTAAAATACAAGTAGAAGTATATAGAAGTATACATTTCTTCCCAAGAGCATTTTTGAGTAGGGAAATATTATGGTCAGACACGCACTCTTTGAATATAACTTTGGTAACTGTAAAGGATGCACTAAAAAGGAAAGATACTAGAAGCAGGTAAATCCACTTGATGATTATTGAAAGAATCCAAGTAAGAGATAAATGTCAAAATTAAGGTAGTGACCATGAGATTGGAGAGAGGAAGATAGAAAAGATGTGATAGAAACTGAATGATCAAAGCTTGGCAAGTGATTGGTATGGAAAGGGCAAAGTGAGATAGTAAAGACTGGAGGATCACTCCAAGGTTGAAAATATAAATGATAGGAAGAATGATGATGTCTTTGGCAGAAAAGGAGAAGTTAGGAGGAGAAATCATTTTTAGGGGGGAAATAATGCCAAGATGGAAGGTAGTTAATATGGTAAACACCAAATAATTTTACTAAAAATGAACTTAACTATATCTTGACAAAGAAATGCTATATTTCTCACATGGGAGTCATTTCTGAATCAAATTTGTTTGTACTATAACTGAAATGAAGACAAAGATTGAAATCAACATCAAGAATAATGAGTTAATAAGACATTGCCTTAAATTTAAAATAGGCCCAACCTGAGCTATGTAACTGTTGATAAAAAATGTGAGTTAAAAATAGAGATACTAACTCTGTTTAACTACATTTTTTTAGAAAAGTATATATCTAGTGTAAAACAGTTGCCATTATTAAAATAAAGAGAGAGTTCAGAAACTATCATAACTAAGAAACACTTGATGCCCTTGTCAAACAGAGACACAGCAGGCAAAGGCAACTGTGGTTTAGAATATAAACTCATTTAGAAACCATTACAGAGAAGAATGATGAAAGAATATGAGTAATATTACCTCATAAATAACAAAAAAAGACTAAATGGAAAATGAGACTTCAAAAAACTTGATAGCACACGTCATACCAAGAATATTTTTAACTTAAACTAAGAAGAAAATAATAAATAATATGAAATTAAAAAAAAAACTAAGGATTTCTACAGTGATCTATTCTTATTATTAGTGGAAGTAAAATCATGTTTGAATTTTATCACCTCAGTTTCTAATGTGCTATGTAGGAAGTGGAAATAACAATTAAGAAGATAATCTGAGCAAGATAGGTTAAAATTGATTAAAGATATACAGGAGTTATATAATTATGAATGCTACAATTTAAAAAAGAATTTAGGGATTAATTTTTGAAGTTGGAAAGGTTCCTAAAGAACAATAAAGATCAGTCTTCAGAGCTCTCCCCACTTTAATCAAGCCTCTGAATAGATTCTAGAGCAATAGAATTCACAAAAAGACAAATGTGAAATAATTTTCCAGTTTAAAATAACTAGAAAGAATTCAAGAAAGGTGCTGGAACTCTGTCTTCCCAGAAATCAGCTGGAGTCAGAATCACTAACCGTCTTTATTCTTGATCTTTTACAGTCAAGGTCAGGGGGTTAGGCCTAACTCCTTCACACACACCTTCCTCCCTCAAAAGCCAGGAGAGACTGAGTCAGCTTCTGCATCTCACTTCCTCTTCCTACTCCTACTCCTCCCACACACGTCACTCCCCCCCCCCCAATCTTTGTCCCACCAATCAAGTCAGCACAGAACAACTGGGTAGGGTCAACCTTCAAACAAGTTAATAGGGAACTGTCCAATTGGCAATTAGTCTCATGTGCTTCATTATACAAGTGCATTGCTCAGTTCTAGCCCTTTACAGAAAGGTCTGTCTCACTTGGGTAAAAATGGAGCAGAACCCAGCACAGATGGTATCTGAACAAACCAGTGGGAGGCTCTTAGTCACATCACAGATCAGCAACTGAGGCCCTTTAGTCCTAGCTCAACAAACTAGTCAGTACAGTAAGTTAGCTGAGAGACCTCCCTTTCAGAAGGCAACTTGCTAGCCCAGGAACCCAGGCACAATAAGCTTAACTAGGTTAGACCACACCAGCACAAATAGATCTAGGAGAGATAATTTAAGAATTATTGGATTACCTGAAAGCCATGATTTAAAAAAATAAATAAATAAATAAAATAAAAAAAGAGCCTGCAAGGCATCTTTCAATAAATTATCAGGGAAAACTGACCTCCTATCTTAAAACAAGAAAGTAAAATAGTCAGTCATTCAAAGAATCTTCTGGATCCATTGTGGATGACTTATCTATTTTTAGCAATACAATGATCCAAGACAATTCTGAAGGGCTTATGATAAAAATTGCTATTCATCATCAGAGAAAAACTGATAATGTTTGAATACAGATTGAAGCCTTAAAAATTATTCTGTTTTTATATCATTATAATTTTCAACTTAATATTTGCTCCTCCACCAAGCAAAAAGCCATCTCCTCTACAAAAAGGAACAAGATGGTGCCTGCTTCTAGACACCCAATCTTGAAAGATCATGAGCAAAAAGGAACAAGAAAAAAAGAAAAGGAAAGGAAAAAGTATTTTAGAGAAATTGCCATCAACTGAGAATGACAGTATAAGCACAATTCTACAATCATATTCTCCCAACTCTGCAAAGAAGGTAGAGAAGTACATTTTCTCCAAGGTCATGTTTCTTGGTAATTATAATTACACTGCATTAAGTTTCAGTTTTTGTTATTTTCATTTATTTCTATGCAAATTGTTGCATGAGACTATTCTCATTCAATAAAAGTTCTTTTCACGCAGACACAAAAAAGGATCCAATTATCACTTCCTGAAAGAGATCCTAAAACTAAAATTCCAAGGAATATTTTAGCCAAATTCCAGAATTATTAGGTTAAGGAGAAAAAACTGCAATCACTCAGAAAAAAATTCCAATATTAAGGAGTCACAGCCAGGATTAACACAAACCTTAGCAGATTCTATATTAAAGGATCAGAGGAGTTGGAATATAATATTCAAGAAGGCAAAGAAGCTTCATTTACAACCAAGAATCAATTATCTAACAAAACTGGGCATTCTAGTGTTATTTTTGGTTTTCTGGAGGTCTTGGAAGCAGCTTTCATTTCAGTAGAGTAATCACCATGAAAACAGTCAGGTGTTAAAGTACAAATCCTTTATTGTCTCCTTCAAAATCTTGTCTCCTTACCTAGGGCCCAGTTAGCTTGAGATTCTTCAGGAGTCTTGTTTCAGTGGAGAAGTACAGAGGCCAGGCCAGCCACCAGGAGCCTGATCGAAGATTGAATTGAATCTCTTTCTCCTTCCCTCCAAGAGCTTGAACTCCCATTTTATATGCTCTACACTGAGTATAAACCCATCATTATGTCACTAGGAAACTCTTATTTGTTGTAAGATTAAATCAATCATACTGAATTTAGAGAACTATTAAGCACCATGCTAAATTAGACAACCATTGTCTTTATCAATTCCACTGATTTACACCTTGTAAGAATCCTTGTTTCAAGTTCAGAGTTCTGGTCCATAATCTTTCAGGGCACATTCAATGAAATAAGGGACTTTCAATCTTTCCTGATGAAAAGACCAGAGCTGAACAGAAAATTTGATCTCCAAATACAAGACTCAAGAGAAGCATAAAAAAAAAGGTAAACAGAAAAAAAAAAAAAAAAAAAACCAACTATGTTTTTCAGCAAGATTTCACTGTTTACATCTTCACATAGGAAGATGATACCTTTAAATTCTGGAAATAGTTTCTCTTTTAGGATAGTTAAAAGAAATATACCTAGATAGGGGGTATGGGCATAAGTTGACTTTGTTGTGATGGTATACATATAAAAAAATTAAGAGATGAGAAAAAAGGATAGTACTGGGAGAAGAGGAAAGCAAGAAGCAGAATAGTGTGTATTATAGCACAGAAAGGAATAAAAGATCCATTACAATAGAGGAAAAGAAAGGAGGGGATGAGTATTTTTTGAACCTTACTCTCATCTAATTTGGCTTAAAGAGGGAATAATATATACATTCAGTTGGATATAAAATTTTATCTTACCCTATAGGGAAGTATAGGGTCTAGAATGAAATTAAGGTTTAATTAAGGTCTAGTGGCAGGTTTGGGATACAGGGAGTCAAATAGGGCTCCCTTGAAACCCCTTTGGATTTGGTGCAAGGAGAAGGACTCAAATGAGGTCTAGTGGCGGTGCAAGAGTCCCCTGTAAAGGAATTTACAGACCTGAAAACCTAGATTGATAAAAGAGGTTTATTATGGGGTTTGGAAGTAAGGTTAAAGTCTAATTAGTAAAAGGTAAAAGTAGAGATAAGAGGGCACCGGAAACATTATTCTGTTGGGCAGAGATCCTTGACATGCCAAGTGTAAGGCTGGCATGTTTAGACACTCTGCAAAGGGAGGACTTCAGCTTAGCTCATTTATAAGGAGAGATTTAGCTAAAAGGGCCTGTGGGTGGAGTCACAAATTGGCTCCTCACTGGATTTCAATGAGGGCTAGGATTTGCTTGGTGGGGGTTGGGAAACCTGAGCAAATCATTAGAATGGGGGCTGGGACAGCCCAAGTTGGCTCAGATCAAATGAGGGCTGGGAGAACCCAGATCTCCTATTGGAATTCAAAGGGATGCTTTTGACCAGGATTTGTGAATCAAAAGTCCTAGCTTCTTGAATTGATAATGCATCAGCTAGGAGGGGCTGGGAATCAGAAAGGAATAAATCAATCTTAAAGGACTAGTTTCTTAATGGGACCACAATCCACATCAGTATGGGATAGGGTAAAAAAAAGTGAGGTGCTAATAAAGGACAACTTGAAGGAGGTGATGGTCAGAAGGAAGGCAAAATAGGATGAAGGGAACTACACACATAATTATGAATGTGAATGTGAATGGGATGGTCTCTTCCATAAAATGGAAGCAGATAACAGAGTGGATTAAAACCCAGAATTCTACAACATCTTGTTTACAAGAAACACATTTGAAGCAGAGACATATTAATGTTAATGTAAAAATCTAAAGCAGAATATATTGTTCTTCAGCTGAAATAAGAAAAAAAAAAGCAAGGGTAAACAAAGCAAAAGCAAACATAGATCTAATTAAAAGACATAAAGAACCTACAATCAGTTTGCTAAAAGGCACCAAAGACAATGAACATATATATGCCAAATGGAATAGGTTCCAAATACTTAGAGGAAAAATTAAGTGAGATACAGGAAGAAATAGCTAGCAAAATTATATTAGTAGGAAATGCCAAATTCCTCCTTTCAGAACTAGATAAATCTAATCACAAAATAAATGAAAAAGAAATTAAGAAGGTGAATAGAAAAAGTTAGATATGATCAACCTTAAGAGAAAAATTGAATAGGGATAGAAATGAATATATCTTTTTCTCAGCAACACATAGCACTTACACAATAATTAACCATGTTTTATGGAATAAGAATTTACAGTCAAATGCAAAAAGACAGAAATATTAAATGCATCCTTTTTAGATCATGATGCAATAAAAATTACATGTAATAAAAGGCCATGGTAAGATAGGCTAAAAATTCATTGGAAACTAAATAATCCAATCCTAAAGAATGAGTCAAACAATATATATAAACAATCAATAATTTCATGAAGGAGATCAACTATGATAAATATAGGTCTTCTCAGCAATATATTCTCTAAGATAATTCCAATAGACTTTGGATGTAAAATGTCATCTGAATCTCTCTGAATCCAGAGAAAGCACCATAGAAACTGAATGTGGATCAAAACATACTATTTTCACTTTTTTTGTTATTATTCTTGTTTTCTCATGGTTTTACCATTTATTTGGATTTTCCCAAGAAGACTTATATGGAAATACATTAAAAATTGTATAATCTATATCAGTTTGCTTGCTATCTTTAGAGACAAAAGAAGTAAAAGAGAAAGGTCAAAAAATTTGGAACCCAAAATCTTACAAAAAATGAATGTTGAAAATCATTTTTATGAAAGAAAAGGACCCATATGTGCAAAAATGTTTGTAACAGTTCTTTTTGTGGTAGCAAAGAATTGGAAAACGAGTAAATACCCATCAATTGGGGAATAGCCGAGTAAGTTATGGTATATGAAGTTAATGGAATATTATTGTTCTATAAAAAATGATTAACAAACTAATTTTAGAAAGACCTGGAAAGATTTATGTGAACTGATGCTGAGTGAAACAAGCAAAACCAGGAATATATTCTACCCAATAACAGCTAGAATGTGTGATCCAACATAGCATTTCCACTCTTTCTATTATTGTTTGCTTGCTTTTTTGTTTTCCTTCTCAGGTGTTTTTTTCTTTCTTTTCTGGATCCTATTTTTCTTGTGCAGCAAGTTAACTGTATAAATATGTATACATATATTGGATTTAACATATATTTAAACATATTTAACATGTATTGGACTACCTGCCATCTAGGTAAGGGGGAAGGGAAAAGTTGAAACAGAAGGTTTTGCAAGGGTCAGTGCTGAAAAATTACCCATGCATATGTTTTGGAAATAAAAAGCTATAATAAACAAAGAAATAAACAAATAAATAAAAAAGAATGTGTGATGATCACTATGAAAGACATGATTCTTCTCAGTGGTTCAGTGATCCAAAGCAATCCCAATAGATTTTAGAGAGAAAATGCCATCTGCATTCAGAAAAAGAACTAAGGAGATTGAATGTCAATCAACACACGCTGTGTTCACTTCTTTTTTTCTGTTTTTATCTCTCCCATGATTTTTCCCTTTTGTCCTGATTTTTCTCTTGCAACATAATTCATAAATCAATGTGTATTAAAATAAATAAATCAAAAAATTAATTAACTAATTTTATAAAAGAAAAATATCTTTATTTGTAATTGGAAAAATGATATATTATTAAAAATATAAATATATTTATTTATACACTTTGTTTGTTTGTTTGTTGATTTTTTTTCTCAATTCTATTTTCCAAGTATATGTAAAGATAGTTTCAACATTCATTTTTTATAAAGATTTTGTATTCCAAATTCTTTTCCCTTTTTCTTTTTCTCTTCCCTCCCCAAGATAGCAAGCAACCTTATAGGTTAAACATGTACATCCTAAATAAAAGTTTTTAAAAATTTATTTAATTAAAGAGAATAACATTAATGAAACTACATGCCAAAATTTATGGGAAGCAGCTAAAGCAGTTCTTGTGGGAAATTTTATATCTCTAAATGCTTACATAAATAAATTGGAGAAAGAGGAGATAGATGAATTAGACAATGCATTGAGTGTACAATCATCTGCAAACAAAAAAATCATGCCCCAACACTCTCTTCTCTTTAGTTTTAGCTTATAGCCTTTTCAAGTTGAAGAACTTATCATCAGTATGATAGCTAAATTTGATTTCATGTTTGTCCTCAATGAAGGCATTTGACAACATGGCTAAAAACATAATGCTAAACAGCATTGGAGCAAGTACACAGTTTTGTTTCACTCGACTGATGATTGAGCATTGTCCATTGTTCAGAATCCTGGCAAGCCTGCCATCATGAAATTGGCATACTATATTGATGAATTTCTCTGGGCAACCAAATTTTGACATAATTTTCCATAAGCCCTCATAATTGATAGTATCAAAAGCCTTGCCATAAATATGGTGCTGATACCTAAAGCAAAAAGAGAACAGAGAAAGCAAATTATAGATTCATTTCTCTAATGGATATTTGTAACGAGCTGTTGTCTCTAGAAGCTGCTGGATCGCTCTCTGGGAAGAGATCTGCTGTGTCTTCTACTCAAATCTCTCAGACAGATTCTTCTTCCTGTAATGAACCGTTGTCTCCAGGCAGTTGCTGTTAACTCTTGTCCAAAGAAGTGACTTCCCTTCCTGCAGAGAGCCCCGTCAAGCCTGATGCAATTCAGAGTCTTCTCCTCTTCCTGGAGTGCTGTCCTCTTTATCCTCCCAGAGAATGGGCGTGGGATAATGCAAGGGCTTCTGGGAAGAACCACTTCAGCCAATGGGCTTGCTCCTTCTATCAAGTCAACCTGAGTTCTCACCTTGTAATTGTCCAGAAAACCTGAATTCTCACCTTGTCACTGTCCAGACAACCTCAGTTCTCACTTAGTAATCCTAACATCTTCCCCTTTCTTTTGATTTAGAACATAGGACAGTCATGACCTTGAAACATAAATCCATCAATATGGGAAGTATTACAGATAATTACATAAATGACCTTGAAACATAAATCCATCAATATGGGAAGTATTACAGATAATTACATAAATTACATAAGCATATAGTAACATAGTAACATAACGCATGCTAGAAGTATATAATATAATCAAATAATCATAAATTGAAAATTTATAAATGTCCATAAGTCCATTGTCCATTATTCTCATCTTGTGTGAGGAAGTCCAATGATTCCTGCTGGTTTTTAAAGTTCTTTAACAGTCTTCTTATTATCCATGCTCTTTCAGTGTCAGATGTTTCTTAGATCTTCTCCTTTATTTTGAGGTCTTTCTCTTTTTCTGTCTCTCTCTGATGGACAAGGCGAATATGACTCGTTGGCACCCATCTGATTCCTTCTTCATCTGTTTTCTTCTGTCTGTTAAAATACTAGCAAACCCTCTCTCCCAGGCAGTTAACCTATCTAATTTTCTTCTATTTACCACTTTCTAAATCTCTTCTCATCATCTGGCAATTACATTGAAATTGTTCGCACTGGATACAGCCCTGTTGGTTTAAAAGGCCTGTATTCTCCCCAAGTGTAATCCATTTTTGCAATCTGATTGCCTTTTGACTCACTTATCAGGTAATCCCGTTCTGCCATGTGATTGCTTTTCTGCTGGTTGATCAAATCAGAGTCCTGACCTTCTAAAGACTCTTTGGGTATAACATCAGCTGCCATCATGCCCCAAGTCTTTTTTGCCTGGGGTCCATTTCCCTGAATTATTCTACACTCTGATGCCCAATGGAGTCCTCTGTTGCATTTTGGACATGGGGTTTTAGGTCTTCTCTCACCCTGTTTCCTCACTGTATCTCCATACCTACACTGAGCTCTTAGATGTCCAATTTTTCCACATTGAAAACATCGCCGAGTTTCTCTAGAAGTCCCTTGCCAGGAGGGACCCTGTCTTTCCACATTCATCATTGTCCGGGTGTAAAAAGCATTTGTTCCCACTGTAGCACAGCGTCTTATGATCTCCTCTAAAGGAGCATCTTTGTCTAATCCCCATATAATTCTTTTGCAAATCTCATTGGCATTTTCCTTAGCCAGATGTCTGGTCATTATTTCTGTAGCTGAATTTTCTCCAATAGTTCTTTTGACAGCAGTTTGCAAACGTCCCACAAAATCTGCAAAAGGTTCATTGGGACCTTGCTGTATTTTAGTGAAAGCCTCTCCACGATCTTTCTGTCCAGGAAGGACACCCCAAGCTTTTATTGCAGCCTTAGCAATTTGTTATATATTGTCATGGTATAATTAATCTGTTCCGAATTCTCTCCATACTGACCTTCACCAGCTAAGTGCTCAAAAGTGAATTGTGTGTTAACTCCTATTTCCAAATTGCATCTGACTTGAATTTTACATAATTCATGAAATTCCGCAAGCCATAATAAATTTTCTCCAGGTTCCAGACATGTCCTTGCTATGGATTTCCAATCATTCGGGGTTAGGACTTCATAAGACAAACCATCTAGTAACATTTTGACATAAGCTGATGTAGCCCCATAAAGGGTACAACCTTTTTTCAAATCCTTAATTGTATTCAAATCTAAAGGTGCATATCTTCTTCTTTTTTTACCTACAGAGTCAGTATTTTCAATCACAGGATATGCATGTATAAAATCACTTATATCCTGTCCTTCTCTCTTAGCTTTAACCAATGCTTTTTCTAATCTTGTCATAGGCTTAGGCTTCTTCACAGGCAATTCTGTTTGTGTTTCTGCCTCTTCCCCTCTTTCTTCCTCCATCTCTGAAGGTGGGGTTGATGTGGGCCTGTCAATAATCTGTTCTCTAGGCAGGGTTGAAGCTTCTTCAAGAGAATCATACCATAATTCCTCATTTAAATCCTCTTGCTCTAGGGAAAGATCTTGATCTTTCCTTTTTTCCTCACACTTCCTCCTCTGTTCATTTTTAGAACTTTTCCTTCTCCTACAACTTGCTTGATAGTTTAAGGCTAATTGAACTATGTTGTAGATATAAAATACTTCTGCAGAAATTGAACGAGGCCCATTTTTTGCTTGAAATTCTTTCATTTCATATCCCACTAGCTTCCATTTATCTACATCTATCTTTTCTTCCTCTAAGAACCAAGGGGATGTGCGTCTTAATGCAGCCAAGAGTTTAGCAATCTGTACCCAGGTTACAAGTAAACTCTGCTCCTCAATTATCTTGATTATACTCTCTATAGTACCACTCCTGAATGGAGCTGAGGTTGCGTCTGGGGCTGAGGTTGAGTCGGCTGAGGTCCAGGGATTGAATATAGCTAACATCTGCCCCATTTCAGCTATAAGAGATTCCTGGTTTAGCCCTTAACAAGTTAAGTTCCTTATTTATCTATTAGCACGCTCACTTAATCTTTAACAAAGTTTCCTCGTTACTCACGGTTCTGGGTCAGAGAGACTGAGATCTAGATCGGAAGCTTTTCCACTGGAATCAGGATTGTGTCTGTCCCTGTTCGGGCGCCAAATTGCGAAGGTCTGGTCTAGCTCCTCTTGTCAAGATAAGCAAAAGTCCTTGCCCCACGTGTGGACGCCAATTGTAACGAGCTGTTGTCTCTAGAAGCTGCTGGATCGCTCTCTGGGAAGAGATCTGCTGTGTCTTCTACTCAAATCTCTCAGACAGATTCTTCTTCCTGTAATGAACCGTTGTCTCCAGGCAGTTGCTGTTAACTCTTGTCCAAAGAAGTGACTTCCCTTCCTGCAGAGAGCCCCGTCAAGCCTGATGCAATTCAGAGTCTTCTCCTCTTCCTGGAGTGCTGTCCTCTTTATCCTCCCAGAGAATGGGCGTGGGATAATGCAAGGGCTTCTGGGAAGAACCACTTCAGCCAATGGGCTTGCTCCTTCTATCAAGTCAACCTGAGTTCTCACCTTGTAATTGTCCAGAAAACCTGAATTCTCACCTTGTCACTGTCCAGACAACCTCAGTTCTCACTTAGTAATCCTAACAGATATTGATGCAAAAATTTCAAATAAAATTTTAGCAAAGAGATTATATCAATTTTTACAAGGATAATTCACTTTGACCAGGTAGGATTTGTACCAGGAATACAGGGTTGGTTCAATATTAGGAAAATAATTAGCATAATTGATCATATTGATAACAAAACTAACAGGAAATCATATCATTATCTCAATAGATGCAGAAAAAGCCTTCAACAAAATTCAGCATCCATTCCTATTAAAAATACTAGTGAGATAGGAATAAGTGGACTTTTCCTTAAAATAATAAGTAGTATCTATCTAAAACAATAGCAAGCATTACAGTAACAGGGAAAAGCTAGAAACATTCCCAGTAGGATCAGGGATAAAACAAGGATGACTATGATCATTAGTATTATTCAATATTGCACTAGAAATGTAGCTTTAGCAGTAAGAGAAGAAAACGAAATTTAAAGAATTAGAATAGGCAATGAAGAAACAAAACTATTATTTTTTGTAGATGATACAATGGTATACTTAGAAAATTCCAGAGAATCAACTAAAAAAGTATTTGAAACAATTAATAATTTTAGCAAAGTTTCAGAATACAAAATAAACCTACACAAATCATCAGCATTTCTATAAATTACTAACAGAGCCCACCAGCAAGAGATGGAAAGAAAGATTCCACTTAAAATAAATATAGACAATATAAAATATTTTAGAGTCTACCTGCCAAAATAAACCTAGGAACTATATTAACACAATTACAAAACACTTTTCACACAAATAAAGTCAGATCTAAACAACTGGAAAAGTATCAGTTGCTCAGGGGTAAGCCACAATTCCATCTAAATTAACATGCTTATTCAGTGCTATACCAATTAAACTACTAAAAATTATTTTATAGACATCAAAATTCATTTGGAAGAACAAAAAGTCAAGAATAATAAGGGAATTAATGGGGGGCAAATGCAAAGGAAGGTGGCTTAGTCATACCAGATCTAAAACTATATTGTAAAGCAGCAATCATCAAAACTATTTGGTACTGGCTAAGAAATAGAAAGGTACATCAATGGAATATGTTAGGTATGTAAAACACAAGTAGTAAATGACTAAAATGACTATAGTAATCTACTGTTTGATAAACTCAAAGACTCTAGCTTTTGGGATAAGAATTCACTATTTAACAAAAACTACTGGGAAAACTGGAAATTAGTGGCAGAAACTAGGAATAGACCAATATAACTATTTCAAGATAAGGTCAAAATGGGTACATGATTTAGACATACTGAGTAATACCATAAGCAAATTATGAGAGCAAAGAATAGATTACCTATTCTGTGGAGAAGGCAAGAATTTATATCAAACAAGAAATAGAGAATATTATAAAATGCTAAGTGGATAATTTTGATTATATTAAATTAAAAAAATTTAGCTCACACAAAACCAATGAAATAAAGATTAGAACAGAAGCAGAAAGCTAGGAAATAATTTTTATAGTCAGTATTTTTGATAAAGGCCTCATTTCTAAGACATAAAGAAAACTGAATTAAATTTACAAGAATATAAGCCATTCCCCAATTGACAAATGGTCAAGGATATGAACAGTTTTCAGATGGAGAAATTGAAGCTGTTTGTAGCTATATGAAAACAATTTTTAAATCACTATTGATTAGAGAAATGCTAATTAAAACAACTTTGAGATACCACCTCACACTTATCATGATGGCTAAGATGACAGAAAAGGGAAATGATAAATATTAGAGATGATGTGGGAAAACTGGAATACTTATGCATTGTTGATGAAATTGTGAACTGATTCAACCAATCTGGAGACAATTTACAACTATGTCCAGAAAGCAACCAAGCTGTGTATATCTTTTTTGATCCAGAAATACTACTGCTACATCTGACTCCCAAAAAGATCATAAGAAAGGGGAAAAAGACAAAAATATAACTTCTTTTGTGGTGACAAAGAATTGGAAATTGAGGGGATGGGCATCAATTGGGGAGTGGCTGAACAGACTGTGGTATATGAATATTATAGGATTCCATTGTTCTGTAAGAAATAATAAGCAAATGGATTTCAGAAAAATCTAGAAAGACTTACATGAACAAATGTTGAGTGAAGTGAACAAAACAGGAAAATAGTAAACACAATGATAGCAATATCATGCGATGCAAGATTGTGCAATAATCAACTATGAATAGACATGTCTTCTGAGAAATGCAATAATCCAAGATAATTCCAAAAGAGTTGCAATAGAAGATGTAATACAGATCCAAAGGAAGAACTCTAGACTCTGAGTACAGATTGATGCTTACTATGTCATTTTTTTAAAATTTCTTGTGATTTTTGCCTTTTGTTCTGACTTCTTTCACATGTCTAATGTGGAAATATTAGCATGATTGTACATATAATAGCCTATATCATATTTGCTTGCTGTTATGGGGAGGAGAGGATAAGGGAAGGAAAGAGAAAAACATGGAACTCAAAATCTTACAAAAATGAATGTTGAAAACTATTGTTATATATAATTGGGGAAAAAATATAATGGAAAAAAAATACCAATGTTTTCCATTGCCTCCAGGGATGTCTCCAGTTATATCCTGATCTTTTTCTTGCTACCGAACCCATATGGTTCTAGAAAAAAAAGTGAGCACGTTATTTGTTCATACTTCATGGAAATGATGTCATTATCAAGAGCCATGGGTAAATGGTCAAAGTTTATGAACTAATAGATTTGAAAAGGTGAATTGCAAAAGATATACAACCATATGAAATATTGTAGCAAATAACTAATGATAAGAAAAATACAAATCACAACAATTTTGAGCTTACAAATTGTCAAATATAACAAAAGATGAAAATAGTGTGTTGGAGTAACTTCAGGAACACAGGAACATTAACATATTGTTGTTAGGACTATGAATTGGTCCATTCATTCTGGAAAGCAGAATTTGAAATTGTGTTTTTTTTAAATGACTAAAATATTCATACCCTTTAAGCCAAAAATATGAATACTATGTATATGCTGCAGGGAGATAGAGGTAGCTAAATAATACAGTGGATAGAATGTTGGACCTGGAGTCAGGAAGACCTGAGTTTGAAGCTGGCCTCAGATACTTGATAGCTGCATGTTTCTGGCTAAATTACTTAATCTCTATATCCTTCATCTATAAAATAAGAATAATACAAGGTTGTTGTGAGGATCAAATGGAACGATATTTGTAAACACATGACATACAGTCAGGGCTTTGAACACAGAAGCCACTTAATAAATGCTTGTTTCCTCCTTCCCCAAAAAAGGTTAGAGACAGAAATGTCACATATATACCAAAATATTAATTATAGCATTTTTGTGACAATTAATTACTTAATCAACAAGCATATGTTAAATGCATATTATATGCCAAGCATTGAGCTAAATCTATTATGAAAGGTTCCAAAAGGGAACTTGAGAAAAAGTGATCAAACAGGTAAAAGGAGTGGCAAGAGAAACATGTCAAAAAATACAGAAAGGTTCCCTCATATCAGCATTATAAAATGGTACCACTGACTTTCACCATACTTTTTGTTGTTTTTTCTCTGAGTATATAACTAAACTAAGGATGTAGATAATTTTATGAAAGCAGAAATAAGAAAATGTTGTGTAATTAGGTTTACTTGGCACTATTTAAATTAAAATATTGTCACTTGCAAGAATAAATAAATTTAAAATTGTAAGTAAATTAATAAAAAATTTTTTTCATTTTAACACTTTGTTAACATTGGATGCAATAATTTACTAGTTTAGCATTAGTGAAAACAACTAGATCTTTCTGTTGACAATAGGATTTTTTCCCTTTTAAAAATTTTATTTTGTTGGTTTTTTTTTTCTTCTTTTTAAATGATTTTTGTTTTGGGAGGGCGTTTTATTTTTATTTTATTTGAAAAAAACACAATGAGAAAAAAAGAAAAACAGAAAAGGAATACAATAAAATAAAACAATACAAAAGAGAACGTTGTCATATGCCCAACAGAACATCAGGGAGGATTCACAATATATAACAACAAATTTCCAAATCAAGAAAGTATATATATATACATATATATATATATATATATATATATATATATATATATATATATATATATATATATATATATATATATATATATATATATACTTTCTTGATTTGGAATATATATATATATGAAAAAAATATATATGTATATGTATGTATTAGAAGAAATTATATTCATGAATATCCATTTCTTCTTTACTTCTTTGCAAATTGTTCTTTTGTTCTCTGCTGTGCATCTTATTTATTTTATTCTTTCTCTCCTTTCATCCCCTCTACCACTCCCAGGCAAGCTATAGTTAAGAAAAGATATATTTATGTATCCAAATGTAAACACACACACACACACACACACACACACACACACACACACACACACACATCTTTCCTATCCCTGCTCTTTGCTTAGATTCTGCTCCATAATTTGCCTTGCTATTACATGACCTCTCCCTGACCCAAGGATCCTTCCCTTGTCTTCTTCCCTCATCCTTTGCTTCCCCATCTGCCCATCCCTTCCCCTAATTTCTTTATAGATTTTGGAGGGTGCTATACCCTTCATAGTATATATCTAGTCTTTCCTATTAAACCCATTACTGATGTGAGTAGGTTTTCAAACTAGAAACTCTCCTCTCCCCTCTAATAATTCTGCGTATTTTTCCTCTGCACCTCATTTATATAATATAATTATTTTTTTATCTTAACTCTGAACTACCTTATTTTTGATGTGAATCTTAAACATAAAGTATGTATTTCCCATGTAAAAAATGAACATTTTGACCATATTTAAACATTTTGTTTGTTGAGTTCTTGAAATTGAGTTTTAATATTGGCTCTTCTATGTTAAATTTTCTATTAAGTTCGGGTTTGGTTGATAGAAAGTCCTGAAAATATGCAAGTTCGTTGAATGTCCATTTTTTTCTCATTCAGTATTATAGATAATTTTGCTATATATGATATTTTTGGCTGCAGGCCTAGTTCTTTTAATTTTCATTCCAGGTCTTTTATTGTAGCTGCTGATAAGTTTTGTACAATTCTTATTGTAGCTCTGGCATATTTGAATTGTGTTTTTTTCTTGTTTCTTGCAAAATTTTCTCTTTGATCTGAGGATTTCAAAATTTGGCAATAATATTTCTATGTGTTTTCCACAAAGGATTTTTTTGAGACAGTGATTGATGGATTTTTTTTTTTTTTCTATTTTTACTCTCCCCTCATGTTCTATCACTTCAGGACAATTTTCCTGAATTATTTCCTGCATTACTGTGCCAAAATTCTCTTTTTGGTCACAACTTTCTGGCAGTCCAATTATTTTAACATTTTCTTTTCTTAATCTGTTCTCCAGATCTACCATTTTTCTTATAAGATGTTTCACATTCTGTTCTGTTTTCTCATTCTTTATAATCTGTTTTGCTATTCTTTCATCTCTCAAAGCTTTACTGGCTTCTCCTTGCCTCATTATAGTTTTCAAATAATTATTTTCATCTTTGAAACTCTATCTCCTTTTCTAGTTGTTTAACTTTCATAATCTCTTGTTTTTCTTGGATTTGAAAAATTTTTTTTTCAGTGTTTCTAATTTTGTTTTAAAATTCTTTTTTGAGTTCTTCTATAAATTCTCTCTGGGCAAGGAGATATTTCACATTTCTCTTTGGGATTGAAGCTTTTATTGTTTCACTGTCTTCTGAAGATGAACCCCAGTCTTCCCTATTACCATAGTAAATTTCTATGGTAGGGTTCTTTTTTCTTTGCTAATTCAAGTTACCCTGGCTTCGGATCTTTTTTCAGATCTTGTTGGGTTGTACTAGGAGGACCCCTCTTCTTCCCCAAATCTTCTTGATTTTTTACCAGTCTATGTTTGCCTTGAGGTATAAATTTGTTCTATTTGTGGGGGATATCTGGAGAGCCCAAAATTTACCAATCTACTCTGCCATTTTCTCTGGATCCTCCTGACAACTTAAGTTGTATGAGTTATGCTTAAAAGCTTTAAAATCTAATGTTTTTTGTATCTGTTACACAATGTTAGATTATTTTCAAACATTTTCCTTCAACTTTTCAAGCTAAACTAAATTTATATACTTTGAAGTCTGACTCTGTGCTAACAGAACTTCATTTTAAATAGAATATGGTTTTAATTTTTGATAAGCTGCTGAACTTTAAAGTTTTTTGGATCCAAAGCAATTCCAATGGACTTTGCATAGAAAATGCCATCTGTAGCCAGAAAAAGAATTATGGAGATTGAATGCAAATCAACACATGCTATGTTCACTTCTTTTTTCTGTTTTTTTCCTCTCCCATGGTTTTTCCATTTTGTTCTGATTTTTCTCTCCCAACATAATATAAATAAATAAATAACAAATAATAATAAATAAATAATGAAAACAATAAAAGTTGACTTTGGGGAAAAATGTTCCCCAAAGTGAGCTGAAACTCATTTCTTTAGTCTAATAAATTATTTTATGCCCTTAAAAAAGGAAAGTTTTTTGGGGGCCACCAAATATTTTGGATCATACAGAAAATATATATTGTATTATAACTCTGTATTTACATTTATGTGATGTAACATAATAGATGTGAATATTAATAAAGTTGTTTAAATACTTAAAAGCTATAGAAAGAAAATATAAAATTTTACAGAGAGGAAAAAATGATGAGTAAAGTCATTATATTTTATAATTAAGAGACCTTTGCAACCATAGAGAGAAAATGTTCAGTTACATGATAAAATAGGAAAACAGATTGCAAGAGGAAATGAAATAAGATCACATAGTATAGGTGTTTTTTTTTTTTTGTTTTTTTTTTTAAGTTTATCTGAGTGGAAGAGGAGAGATGTTAGTTAAGTGGAAATGGGAATTTTTTTTAAGAATGAAGGAGATTAATTTATAAGATATAGAGGGAACTGAATCAAATTTACACGAATAAGAGTTGTTTCCCAATTGAAAAAAAAAAGTTGGTTAAGCTAAATGGTGCAGTTGAAATAGCACTGGCCCTGGAGTCAGGAGGACTTGAGTTCAAATTCAGCCTCAGACACTTAACACTTGCCCAATTGTCTCACCAAAGGAAAAAAAAATTTAATGGTTAAAGGAGAAGAATAGGCAATTTTCAAAGGAAGAAATCCGTACTATCAATAACCATGTGGGAAAAAAAGTTCCGAATCACTAATAACAAGAGCAATGAAAGCTAAAGCTAAAACAACTCTGTTATCAATCACCTTACACCTATCAGATTGGCCAAAGTAATTAAAAAAGAAAATAACAAATGCTTTAGGGGTTGTGAGAATAGAGGTTTATTAATGTATCATCAGTAGAGCTGAGGACTAGTCTATTTATTCTGAAAAGCAATTTGGAACTATGCCCAAAAAGCTATTAAACTGTGCATACCCCTTGACTCAACAATACAGCTACTAAATTTGTACCCCAAAGAGATCAAAGAAAAGGATTTGCATGTATAGCAATATTTATAGAAGCATTTTTTGTGTTGGCAAAAAATTGAGGCGATACCAAGTGGGGAATAGCTGAGCCAATTATAATATATAAATGTGATAGAATACTATTGTGTCATAAGAAATGATAAAGGGGATAGTTTCAGAAAAAACCCAGGACCCCCTTTTATTGCACACCTTTCAGGTCCCTTTTATATAATGTCTTCCCCTGTTAGAATGTAAGTATTTTTGAAGATTGTTCTTTGGATGTATTTGCATTCCTAGCTCTAGCATAGTACCTAGGACATAACAAGAGGTTGTGATGCTATCAGCGCTTGTTATTGACATGACTTGGGCAGAAAGATTTACAGATAGAAAATTTGAGCTTAATTTCCAGCTCTGTTGCTAGCTGTTTTGACCTTGGACAAATCACTTTATTTATCTGAAGCTTAAGAAATTCTCTAAGACTTAGCAATTACTTTGGAGACATCATAGGAAATCTTTCAAACATCTATAACTTAGGAAAGCAAATGCCTTGATATAGGAATCTTTATCAAAATGATCTATGCATATGCTTTAGGACTCAAAAGGAAACAGAAAAGTTTTCAAAGGTAATTTTCCACAACAATTTCATTTTCAAAGTCACATTGTTGATTAGGAAGTATAGTAAATGTAAGATCCATGTATTGTTTGTTCAGTTTTTTTTTTTCTAAAAATATTTGACTTATTAGATGAAGCTTGGAAAGATTTGCATGAAGTGATGCTGAGAACCAGGAAAACATTATACACAGCAATAAGATTGTATGATGATCAACTGTGATAGACTTGACTCTTCTCAGCAATTCAGTGATCCAAGGCAATTCCAATACCTTTGTATGCCATCCACCTCCAGAGAGAGAACTAGAGAGATTCTATGCAGATCAGAACGTACTATTTTCACCTTTTCAAATGCTTTTTTTTTACATTTTGTTCTGATTTTTCTCTCCCAACATGACTTGTGAAAATATGTAAAAATGAATTTAAATGCATAATCTAAAAATTTTAAAAAGAAATTTTAAAAAGTTTTTTTCAATTAGATATGTTAAGAAAATATAAAGTAATTAATTAATGATGCTGGTAAATGATGTTAATGAGTACCAAAACAAAAAAGATGAAACAAACATAAGAAAATGTATGCTCACTAAAGAAGAATATCCTGTGCAAAGTTCAAATAGAAGAATTCACTACACATAGTGAGGTTCACTAATATTCTTGTTTGCAAATAAAACTGAGCTAATTCTATCAAGCCCTAGAACATGAATCTCCTTAATGAGAAGTATGATTATAGAAAAGAGATTAGTTTATGACTTCACAAAAGAAAAACCAAAGAGGATGAAGAATACATATTGTTCAAATTATGTTACATGATTGGATTGAATTGGGCAGTTAGTTGACACACTACATGAAGTCCTGGATTTGGAGTAGGTGAAACCTGCACTTAAATTTTACCCCAGATAATATCTAACTGTGTGATTCTAGGCAAGCCACCTAACATCTCCTAGCAGTTGAACTGGACTTTGCTATAAGAAATGCTTGAATCCTACTCAGATCTTGGTGTTGAATCCTCATTAGGATTGTGTTTTGACTTAGCCCAAATTTTATTGAATGTATAAACTTAACTGCTGATATACATCTCAAATAATCCACCTGTCTTATCTGGAAACTGCCTGCAGAAGCAGTTGTAAACTTGTATTCTGGATACAACTTACAAGCAAAGCCTTTGTTTTGATCTCTTTATAAAGTAAATCTAAAAAGAAGCCATGCCTTTTTCTGATTTTTTTCATTGCTGAATGACTTAATAAAATGCATTCTAAAAACCTTAAAAAAAAAAAAAAATCCAGAGCAGCTAGGTGGTGTAGTGGATAGAGCATCAGCTCTGAAGTCAGGAGGATTTGAGTTCAAATTTGGTCTCAGACACTAAACACTTCCCAGCTGTGTGACTCTGGGCAAGTCACAACCCCAATTGCCTCAGCAAAAAACAACAACAACAACAATAAAACAAAACTCCAAGTGTTTTCCTCACCTATAAAAATGAATCAGAATTGGATCAGGATTGCTTTGTTAAATGAGATAATATCTAAAGCATCTGACAAACCTTAAGGCTTTATATAAATGATAGTAAAAAAAATTCTTATTGTTTAATTCTTTCAACTATTCTATGAGCATTCTTTTTCTTTTTCTTTCCCCCCCCTGAGGCTGGGATTAAGTGACTTGCCCAGGGTCACACAGCTAGGAAGTGTTAAGTGTCTGAGATCAAATTTGAACTTGGGTTCTCCTGAATTCAAGGCTGGTGCTCTATCCACTTTGCCACCTAGCTGCCCCTCTATGAGCATTCTTATGAATCAATAGCATAGCATTGAAAAGAAAGGAAAACACCTATTTCTAGTTAAGGTGAACTGACAGACATAGACAAAGGGTGGAGCCAAGACGGCAAATTAAGCTAAAGGAAATATAATCCATTAAGATCTAGAAAACATATCTCAACTAATCTTTCTGTAAATCCTAGGAAAAATAATAATGACCATAAGGACAGTAAGTCCTTTTTTTTAAAAGCCCAGGCCAGCATTGAGATTCAGACAGAAAGGTCTATAGACACTGGAGATGAGATATAAAGAGCATTCCAGAGCAAGAAAGTATTGTAAGAGTAGGTTCCAAATCCAGCATAAAAGAACCTAAACCTATGTAGGGCATGGGGACTGATGCAAATTAGCAGCTCTGACATGGTTCTACCTGCACCTAGAGTTAGCATTTCAGTGTAAACAGAGTTCAAGTGTTTTAGACTGCATATCAAATAGAAGCAAATCTGCTAGCTGTGCAGCTCAGACCCCAGGAGTAAGGCATAGTATAATTTCCAGTTTTTAATGAAGGCTGAAGCCAGAAGCAGAACTAGTTCTGAACAATAGCAGTTTATGGAAAATCCAAACAGTAAAGCTTACAAATCTGCTTCTTAGACCCAAACACAAATCAGGAACTTGTAGAGTTCGAAACAAGGTGGCAGTAATCAGTCTTGGCCCAGCATCAGACGATTTGGGTAGCAATTCCCTGGCCTGAATTGTGCTTGAGATACTGACATAACAAAGAAAGTAGTAGCAAGACCAACCTCAGATATTCCTTTCTGCAGGGTATAAAGTCTCCACCTAACATAAAGTCTGAAGTCTGGGAGTGGGCTGGAAGAATGAGTAAACAAAACAAACAAACAAACAAAAGAAAAAACTCACCATAAAAAGCTATTATTAGGACATCAAGATTAAAAATCCAGAAGGGAATAACTTAAAACATCTACAAGTAAAGTGTCAAAGAAAAATACAACTTAGGCACAAATTAAACTAGGATTCTTGAAAGAGATGAAATGAGAGTTTTGAGTGTTTTTATAAATGAAATTAATACATTAGGTTCAAAAAAAATGTTGAGAGGGAAGATGAGAGTTGTAGAAGAAAAAATTAGAAAGAGAATTAACAGCTTGGTTCAAGAGATAAAAAACCTTACCCAAACAACAAACTCCCTGAAAATTAGAATAAACTAAACAAAAGCTAATGACTTCTTGAAACAATAACAATAAGAAATATTAAAATGGAGTTTAAAAAAACTGGAAAAAATGGGACAAAAGGTATTTTGCAGCAAAAACAGCTTACTTGGAAAACACAGTGAAGAAAAAAATTTAAGACTCTTTGGGCTACTTAAATACTATCATCAAAAGATGATATTTCAAGAAATATTCAAATAAAATGATCCAAATCATTTAGAATCAGAGGCAAAGTACAAATAAAAAGAATTCAATGGTAATCTCCAGAAAGAAATTCCAAAATGAAAACTCTCAAGAATATTATAGCTAAAATTTGGAGCTTCCAGGTCAAGTGAAAAAATAATAATAATATAAACACCCAGAAAGAAAGAGGCTCCTCAAGTATCAGAGGATTTACATTATTTAGCAATCACAAATTTTAAAAGGAGAGCTGGCGTTCCTTAAGGCAAAGGACATAGGTTTAAGTTCAAGAAAAAGTCAGTAAAACTGAGTATAAATCCTGCAAAGAAAAAAATGGATAAAAAAAAAAAATAGAACATTTCCAAAGATGAAAAGACCAAAACTTCATAGAACCTTTTAAAGTGCAAACACAGGAGTCCAGAAAATCATAAAAAGGTAAATAAGAATGAACAATCATAAGGGGTTAAACAGGGATAAATTGTTCACATTCTATTTATTTCCTCTGAAATGTATTATCAGGTCTCAGATTGTTCTGTGATACCTTGGTAATTTTAAAAGAAGAAAGGAAAGGGGAGGGATATACTGGGAATGATAGAGGGAAATGCCTCATATAATTGGCATGCATAAGTGGAAGACTATATAAACAAAGAGGAAGAGATAAAGGGAGTGGCTGGCATTTGAATCTTATCCACCTCTAAATTAGTTTAAAAAGTGTCTGAGATCAAATTTGAACTCAGGTACTCCTAAATTCAAGGTTTGTGCTCCATCCAGTGCGCCACCTAGCTGCCCCCCCCTTTTTTTTTTTTAAGACAAACAACTTTGAAAGAATTAAGAACTCTGATCAAGACTATGAACCACTACACAGAATTCCCAATCCCTCTATTTTTTGTCTGCCTGCATTTTTTATTTCCTTCACAGGTTAATTTCAAAGTCCAATTCTTTTTGTACAGCAAAATAACTGTATGGACATATATACATATTGTTTAACTTATACTTTAACATATTTAACATGTATTGGTCAACCTGCCATCTGGGGGAAGGGGTGGGGGGAAGGAAGGGAAAAATTGGAACAAAAGATTTTGTAATTGTCAATGCTGAAAAATTACCCATGCATATATGTTGTAAATAAAAAGCTATAATAATAAAAATAAAGAACTCTGATCAAAATAATAACCAACCACAGTTCCTGAAGACGAATATTACCCACCTCCTGAAAGAGAAGTGAAGGTACAGAATTAGAGAGTTAGAAAGAGAAAGAGACAGAGGAAAGGAGGGAGGGATGAAAAGAAAGAAAGAGAGAGAGAGAGAAAGAGAGAGAGAGAAATCTGGACCTATACAATGAAGAAATGTGCTTTGACTATACATGTATGTAACAATTTGTAACAGGGATTTTACTTTTACTTTGTTCTCAAAAGTGGAGTACAAAGGTGGAAGAGAGAGAAGAAATATTTTTTACCAATATGTTTGTATACATGTATATATGCGTGTCTATATACATGTATACATATTAAGTGTGTATTAAATTATGAGGAAAAACTCTTCCATTTTCTTAAAAAAGCTTACATTCTAGAATTCCTTAAAATAGAATGTTGAAGAAAATTATAATTGATTTTGTCATACCTGGTGACAAAAATAGTGAATTTAATAAAATCTATAATTAGAAGCAATCTATAGATAAGAAGTGTTTATGTATATGTGTGTGTGAATATATGTATGTCACATATAACTAGATAAAAATAAAAAAATAGCATGACACTATAGAAAAAGAGATTATTCAAGAATATAAAATCATTGATTTCAGACTAGATGGGGCATTGGAGAAGCTATTTAATCCAATTCTTCCATTTTACAGCTCAAGAAGCCAAGTACACAATAGTATACTATTACATTCATATACCACAGTTTGTTCAGCCATTCTCCAATTGACAGGCATTCCCTTAGTTTTCAAGTGTTGTTTTTTTCTTCTTATCACAAAGAGAACTGAGGTAGATGGATAGATAGGAATATGCATAGTTATGGATATATAGATGGATAGATACCTATCTAGATGAGAACTAATATCTATATCTATATCTATCTGTATAATACAACCTTTTTCTCTTTCTTTGATCTCTTTAATATATAGACCTCATGGAGGTATAGCTAAGGTATGTATTGTTTGAAAACTTTTTTGTATAATTATCTGAATTGATTTCCAGAATATACTCATTCATAATTCCAACAACAATGTATTAATGTATTTGTTTTCCTACAGACCCAACATCATTTGTCTTTTTTTTTTGGTCATGTTTACCAATTTGATAGATTTGAGGTAGAACCTTGAAATTGTTGTAATTTGCATTTATCTATTAGTGAGTTGGAATTTTTTTTTCAAATGACTATAGATAATCTGGGTCTCTTGCTTTGAAAACTGACTATTTGTATATTTAAACTGTCAACTAGGATCTGAATTCTTATTGTTAAATTTTGAATCAATTCACTGAATGAAGTAGAACCAGAAAAATAATTTTTATTAAACCATTCATATTATAAAAAAAGAACAGTTTTGAAGACTTGCATGAAATGACCAGGGTAGCTAGGTGGTCCAGTAGCTCTCAGCTTGGGATCAGGAAGGCTTATCTTCATATGGACATCAATAGACAGCTAATAAAGAATGAGATTAATGATATACTTTATTGCCAATGGTAGAAAACCTCTATACAGAAAGTTAAAACAAGCCGTGGGAGTTGACTCTGTGGCTCAGATCAATAATTTCTTTTTGCAAAAGCCAGACTTAAATGGAAGAAAGTAGGGGAAACCATCAGATAGTGTAAGTATGACTTAAATAACATCCTTTATGAATATGAAATGAAATTAGGAATAGATTTAAGGCATTAGATTTGGTAGCTAGATTAAGTGGAAAATGGTTCCAAATATTGTACAGATGGCAGAAAGAAAGAAATGTCAAAGAATAAAAAGATTGAGAAAGCAAAATGTCTGTCTGACAAGGCTTTACAAATACTGAGGAAAAAAAGGGAAAGGAAAAAGAAAATAAAGAATAAGACATACCAAACTGAAAGCAAAATTTTAGGGAATAGCAAGAAGAGATATGTTTTCTTAATTGAGCAATACAAAGAAATAAAAGAAAACAACAGAATGGGAAAGATAAGAGATTTCTTTAAGAAATTTAGGGATGTCAAGGGAACATTTCATGCAAAAATAGGCATGATAAAAGATGAAAAACTTGTAGGGACTTAAGACAAATAGAAGAAATTAAGAAGAGGTGCAGGAATATACAGAATTATTCAAGAAAGATCTTAACACCACCAATAACCATGATAGTGTGGTTACTGATCTAGGGAATGAAGTCAAGTGGATCTTAGAAAGAAACCATAGATAACAAAATTAGGGAGGTAACAGAATTCCAGCTGAGCTATTTAAAATTCTAAAAGATGATGTTGTTAAAGTGCTGCACTCAGTGTGCCAGCAAGTTTGGAAACTATAACAAAGATAACTGGATTGGAAAAGATTCATTTATGTCCCAATACTAAAAAAGGGTAATGCCAAAAAATATTCAAATTACCAGACAATTGCATTCATTTCACATACCAGTAAAGTAGGATTTAAGAACATGTGAACCAGGTATTTCCAAAAGAATAGGCTGCTTTTCAAAGAAGCAGAGGAACTAAAGACCAAATTTCCAACATTTGCTAAATTATAGAGGAAACAAAAAAGTTAAAAAAAAATCTACTTCTTCATTGACTATGCTTAAAGTCTTTGCCTATGTGGATCACAACAAAGTGTTCAAGTTCTTAGAAACATAGGAATATCAAGTTATCTTGTTTCTAGAAGAACCTATATACAGGCCAGAAGCAACAATTAGAATTGAACATAGAACAATTAATTGGTTTTAAGCCTGGAAAAGGAGTACAAGGCTGCATATTGTCACCTCATTTATTTACCTTATAAGTACATCATGCAAAAATGCAAGACTGAATGAATCAAAAGCCAGAATTCAGGTTACTGGGAGAAATATCAACAATGTCAGATATTCAAATGATACCACTCAGATGGCAGAAAGTGAAAAAAAATTAAAAAGTTTCTTGTTGAGGGTGGGTGAAAGAGGACAGTATAAAAGCTGGCTTGAAACTAAACATTAAAAAACAAACAACTAACTTTTAGGTCACTGCCCCCCTTACTTCCTAGCAAATAAAGGGAGAAGAAAAGATCGTTTTATATTTTGTATTCTTGGGCTCAAAAATTACTATATTAAAGTTATGAAATTGAGAAATCACTTGCTCCTATGGCAAGTCTGAACAGCATATATATCATTGGAAAAGACCCTAACAAAGATTGAAAACAAAAGAAAAGGGGAACGGGAGAGGATGAGATGGATAAATAATGTCATAGAAGTATTGAATATAGGCTTAGACTGACTTTGGGAGGATAGAAGAACCTGGCATGCTATAGAACAGGGAGTCATGAAGAGTCAGCCATAGGAGCAGCTAGGTGGTGCAGTGAATAGAGCACCAGCCATGAAGTCAGGAGAACCTGAGTTCAAATCTGGTCTCAGACACTTAATATTTCCTAGCTCTGTGACCCTGGGCAAGTCACTTAACCCCAGTTGCTTCACCAAAAAAAAAAAAAAAAAAAAAATTAAAAAAATTAAAAAAAGAATCAACCATGACTAAATGACTAAAACAACAATGTATGCCCTGTCCTATGCTAAAGGATACAAACATAAAGAAACAGTCATACACATATGCAAATATATGCAGCATAAATATTAATACACACACACACACACACACACACACACACACAGAGTAGTACAATACAAAGTTGTTTGGGAGGAAAGGTACTAGTAATTGGATAGACCGTAAAGGCTTTATATAGAAAATAGTGTGCTTCTTAAAGGAAAGGATTGTTTGAGGCAGAAGTAAAAAGAAGATGCATGTGGCAGCTACAGCAGGAGATCCCCTTCCCCAATTGTGCTTGGGTCCCTGGCCACCTTTTCCATTTTGTATTTCTTTTCCTAAGTGACCTTGCATCAATCTCAAGATAGAGATGTCTAGGTTTAGAGGTGACCTTTTAAGATCAAGAGATTTGAAAGTTCATCAGGGACATCAGGTGGAGCTGACTAATATTCAAGAGATGTTAGAGAAGATTACTAGTGATAGAAGGATGACCAAAATTTTTTGCACAAGTGCAGAAATGAGGTCAATTGTGACCATGTCTTTACCCTGCATTATATTCTGATGAGGTTTAAGTGTCAGTCTCCTGAGAGATTGTAACAGTAGTTATGTCATGTTATGTTACTGTATCCCATTTTAATTTGTTCTGTCATCGTGTGCTGTCTTTTGTATCCTTTAACATTTCTTTTTCTTTTGGTAGAAAATCTGTACATATTCCATACCTAATTCATATTATACTTCCCCATTTTGTAGAAACCGAGCCATGAGCCCAGACTTAAACTTTAAATAATTTGTTCCTAGAGCACTCACTGGAATGGACCCAACAAGAGCCTAGCCCCTTTTTAGTGGCCAAGATTTATTGGAACTAAATCTAGTATGTCTTAGGTGCTTACAGGCAGCTTGATAAGTACAATGGAGAGAGCACTGGATCTGGAATCAGGAAGACTCCATGTCTTCACGTCTGGTCCCAGAAACTAACTAGCTATGTGACCCTCAGAAAATCACTTAACCTTTATCTTGTCTTATCTATTGTTGTAAGAATCAAATGAGATAATAGTTGTAAAGAGCTTAATGTAGAATTTGGCACATATTTGAAACTTAATCTTGTTCCTTTCTCCCCCTCCTGAGTCCAGAGGTGTCCCCAAGGGGATTGAAAACAGTTATTAATTTCTAGCAATTTTTGGAGTGAATTCTCTAAGTTTATACATTTGGTGTTTCTTTTGGGTTACTTCAATCCTGTTTTGCTCACAGAGCACAACATCTTCCCAACTAGAGCACACTATGAGTCTAGGTGAGTCTAGAGCCAGTGTCTCCCATGTCACGCAATTCATTCCAAAGTTCTTACAAGAGCCCTTGAGAATGTCCTTGTATCTCTTTTTCTGACAACAATGTAAGTCCTTGCCTTGTATGAGTTTTCCATAAAATAGTCTTTCAGTCAAGCATATGTTTGGCAAGCAACATGACCAATCCAACAGAATTGTGCTCTCTGCAGTAGAATTGGCATTTTTGGCAATTTAGTTCAAGAAAGGACATCAGTGTCTGATATCTTATCCTGCCAGGGGATTGTCAGAATCATCCAAACACAAATAGAAGCCAATCAATTTCTGGGTATAGCTCTGGAATATTGTCCAGGTTTTACAGGCATACAACAATGAGATCAGCACAACAGCCTCTATAGACTTTCAGTTTGGTAGTCAGTCTAATATTTCTTCTCTTCTACACTTTACTTTGGAGTCTCCCAAACTAGTAAGCTAGTTCTTACAGTGTATGCATCAACTTCATTATCAATAAGGACATTTCTAGAAAGTATACTGCCAAGTTAAGTGAACGTAACCACAGTATTCAAAACTTTTCTAGTTGCCGTTCTGACAGTTCCACGTACAGATGGTGTGGTGCTGGCTGAGGAAGGACCAATGTTTTTTTGGTGTTTGTTGATAGGCCAAAATTAGCACAAGCAACAGAGAATCCATCCATACTAATTGCACCTCAGCTTCAGAGACTGTATTGAATACATAATCATCTTCAAGCAAAAATCATGCACCAACACTCCCTCCACTTTAGTTTTGGCTTGTAGTCTTTCCAAGTTAAATAATTTATTCTCAATATGGTAGCTGACCTTGCTCCTATGTTTGTTTTCATTGAAGGCTTATGACAACATGGCTGAAAATATCATGCTAATGAAACATCAGAACAAGCATACAGCTTGGGAAAATGTGAGACCATTATCTATTATCCAAATTCTAGACAAGTATACCATCATGAAATTGATGTGCAATGCTAAATTAACTTCTCCAAGCAATCAAATTTTGAAATAATTTTCCATAAGCTCTTAAGACTGACACTATAAAAGGCTTTGGTGAGATCAACAAACATTGTATACAGACCTCTGTTCTGTTCCTAACATTTCTCCTAGAGTTGTTGCACAATAAATACCATATTGACCATGTGTAGGCCCTTTCTGAAGCCACAATGTTAGATGGATGGCCATGTAACAGGTGAAGAAGGATCAACCTAACAAGGAAAATTCTGGCAAGAATGTTGCCAGCAATGACTAAGAGAGATGCCCCACACTCCCATGATTCTCACAGGATAATGAGGTCCCAATGAATTCCAGCAGTCACTGTAGAAATATAGGTTGGAACTGAATACTACAGGGACATAATTTTCTTTTTTTTTAATTAATTTTATAATTATAACATTTTTTGACAGTACATATGCATGGATAATTTTTTTACAACCTTATCCCTTGCACTCCCTTCTGTTCCCAATTTTCCCCTCCTTCCCTCCACCCCCTCCCCTAGATGGCAGGCATTCTCATACATATTAAATATGCTATAGTATGTCCTAGATACAATATATGTGTGCAAAACCAAATTTTTTTTTTGTTGCACAGGAAGAATTGGATTCAGAAGGTAAAAATAATCTGGAAGAAAAACAAAAATGCAAACAGTTTACAAGTTCTTTTTTTTTAAAGTTATGAGCATAATCTCCTTAATGTATTTCTGATGTATGGTGACATGGTACTAATTTGGGCAGTCTTTTTTGATTCCTCTCAGGTCTTTTAAAGGTATGTGATACTTTACTTGTTATTCATAAAACTCGAATATAATTATGGTCCAGAGTCCACTGTCTAGACCTGCAGAATATTACATCCACAATTTTCACTGTTACTGTAGTATAAGATCTTATGAATCTATGTGAAATTGACCCAGGAAACATTATGAGAATAAGGATTATTTTTTCATAGGTAGGGAGTAGTCTTTGTCCTGACCAAAATCTGTTTTTTTGATTATGACCCCATGGATTTTACCATCTGGAAGACCAATGATGGGATTATACTTTTGAATGCACTCAGAATACATATTCCCATTTTTGTCCATAATTCAAATCAAATCAAATAAATGAGTATTTGTTAAACACCTACTATGTTTCAGGCACTGTGTTAAGCACTGGGGATAAAAAGAAAAGTTACAAAAAACTTTCCTTCTCTTACAGAACTCATAGTTCAATGGGGGAGACAACATATAAATATCTATATTCAACACGACATAAAATTACTACCTCATTCCCTCAGATGCTGACTTTTGTAGACTAGAACCAAAACTAAATTATTTGACCTCTTGGGTTAAGCATCTCTTGGTCATTGAGGTAATTATGAAACTGAATAGCATTAAGAAAGACAGCAGTTTTGAACTGGATATCTCTAGTAAGGGCTTCTTTTTGGTCTTGGTTGTCTATACCTAAACAAATTGCCCAATGATCCAAGATACTGAATTTTCATAGTGTGATTATTCTTGTCCTATGTGTTTTGTCTCTTCCTTTGTGACCAACCAATCATTTCAGAGAAACTGAGGGAATATTTTCCCTATTAAGTTATCTGTAGTTGTCAGAATAAGTTTGTCATCATGAGTACACCTAACCCTTAGGACAACCTATCATAATTGACACATGCCCATCCATTTTTCGTTGATTGGTATTTTCTGTAAATTCTCTACAGGTCTTTTTATAAAACTAAAATCTTCTTACTCTCCTCTAGGAAGGAAATTAGGTGTTAACACAAATGATTTCTATGCATTTTATACCAGTGAATTAGCCATTCAGTGCCCCCAAGCATACAAGTATATTATCAGAGGGGTATCCCATATTTAAAGTACAGAGAACATCAAAGGCAGGATCCTGTGAACTCTATAGTTAGTACCTTCATTTTTCTGTACTAAGTATCTTCCACTTTTATATTTCCACTATTACATTTCAATGACATGTCCAAACATAGTGCAAAGGCTTTCTCAGGTAAATGAAAACTCCTTCCTGAGCATATTCATAACTGTTTTTAGATTACCTCCAGCTGTACTACTTGCTTTAGGGCTTGTCCCACAACTTAGACTCATGGCTCTCTTGGCACAGTTTTGAAAATAGATGTCTGACATCTCAGCAGTCATATCATATCTTCTATATACATAAGTCTTTTTCATGTTTTGCTGAAAAATCCTTGCCAAGAATAGGTAGTTTAGAAAGCAAATTTCTAAGCACCCTCTTATTCAGGCATCTCTCTAGAGATATGGGAAGATTCACCAGTTTCAGGCAGCTCTTAAAAAGCAGCAGCTGCATTGTCTCCCTTTATGAATACTTCTCTTGTTCTTTATGCTCATACAGAGTCTAAAGCAATCCACAGATCTTACAATTGTACCCTTATCACACTTCATTGACACCCCCCTAATCAATAGTCTTTTGTGAGGACAGATACTCATCTCTATGTAATAAATAGGGAGCTATGTCATTGTTCACCTCTCCCACCCTTTACATTGTACAATATGTAATTGTGCAATACTCTGTGGGCTCATCCCTGAGTTGCTCCTTGTTCCTTGGAGACTATTGCTAGTGAGGAAAGCTCAAGTTAAAAATAAAAATAGATAAAAATTAACCACTGAAATGTAACCCTAGTAGGAGAGATTTCCTCCTAACATCAAGGGTCTGGATGCACTTTAGGGACCTTTAATTTTTCTCTTGCTAGTTGCTATTCACTTATATGGACCCTGGAAACTCCAGTGTTTGATAATCTCCTTAACCTAGCCACTAGCTAAAAAAAAAAAGATAAAGGGACTTAATTGTCTATGCCATAGGAAAGTGGTTGAAGGAAATTAGGAAGAGAAATCTCAGGAAAGATAGGATAACTGTTTTTCATGAAAACATGAAAGACCATGTAGGAGAAGGATAAAGCGTGTTCTGTTTGATTCCAGATGGTAGAACAAGGAGTGATGGGTAGAAGACACAAAGTGAAAAATTTATGCTTTATGTAGGGAAGATTTCATAACAATTAGTTGTGCAAAAGAGGAATGGGCTGCCTTCAGAAGTTTTGTATCCATCATCAATGGGGCTACTTCAAGCAAAGTTTGAATAACCATGCCTTAGATGTGTGTGTTATAACAGAAATTCTTGTTTGTTGTGGGTTGAACTAGATGACCAATGGGTTTCTTTCCAACTAGGAAAATCTGTGAGTCCTCTTAAAAACATTCAGGTTTACATAGCTTCAGAATATAATATTATTTATATAGAAAGGATACATATCTGAACCCCAGAAAGTTAAGAAAGTATACTTTTCATTGAATAAGCATCTTTAAAGACCTTATAACTTACAATATTGTCTCATGGGAGACTCTATCTTGGGGGAGATACAAGATTTACATTTCCATGCCAGTATTCTGGACCATATGGTAGCTCTAAGTTAAGTGAGAAAATAAATTAATCCAGGCTGCTTTGATTATTTCCACAAGGAATTAAAGAATAGGCAGAACAAGGAATTTCCAATATTGTGACTGTGACTCAAAGGTAGTCATTTTTGTTATCCTCCTTCCAGTTTTGTAGAAATAAATGTTTTGCAGAAATTTGGCTTAGGTCTCATGCCAAGTTTTCTACTGAATTATCTTCTTCTTCAAAGTTTAAGAAGCCAAAACTGCTAAATCAAACTACCTTTTCCAGTCATACAAAAGATTGGAAGGTACAAAAAAATTAAGATCCCCAAATCACAGATCTCAGAAGTGGGAAAGTTAGTTTAGATTCTTATAATCCTCATCTGGCCTATTATTATAGCCTTCTATTTGGTTTCCATGACTTCTCTTTTCCAACCTATCTTCCACAAAGAAGCCAAAGTGATATCACTTTTTATTTTAAATTTTCATTGATTTAAACTTTCTAAATTTGACAAATACTAATAAATCTGAATGTTTTTATGCGCAAAGAATATGGGGGGAAAGATTATATATTCGATTATTTTAAATTCCCCCCCAGGCCATTGGGGTTAAGTGACTTGCCCAGGGTCACACAGCTAGGAAGTGTTAAGAGTCTGAGGTCAGATTTGAACTCAGGTCCTACTGATTTTAGGGCTGGTGCTCTATCCACTGCACCAACTAGCTGCCCCTTAAAAGGTTTTGTATAAATGAAATCAATGTAGCCAAGATGAAAGAGAAAACAAAATATTGGCGAGGGGAAAAGAGGAGGATTTATAGATAGCTTCTCAGATAAAATGTGTCAAATTTATAAGAATAAGAGTTGTAATCCAATTGATAAATGGTCAAAGAATATGAACAGACAGCTTTTGGATAAAGAAATCAAAGCTATAAATGATCACATGAAAAATGCTCTAAATAATTATTGATTAGAGAAATGCAAATTAAAACAACTTTGAGATGTCATTTCATACATATCAGATTGGCTAAAATGATAGAAAGACAATATAACAAATGTTAGAGGGGATATGCAAAAACTGGGACATTAATACACTGTTGTTTAATTTGTGAACTGTTTCAACTATTTTGGAGAGCAATCTGAAATTATGCCCAAAGAGTTATAAAAGTATACACCCTTTGATGTGGCAATACCACTATGATGCCTGTTTCCCAAGGTGATCAGAGAAAAAGGATAAGATATGTATGTATCGCAGCTCTCTTTGTGGTGGCAAAGAACTAGAAATTAAGGAGATGTCCATCAATTATGGAATGGCTAAACAAATTTTGGCATATGATTGAAATTATTTGAATTGAATTGAATTGAAATATCACTGTGCTATAAGAAATGATAAATAGGCTAATTTTTTTTCATTTAATAGTGTTTTTCCCCATTACATATAAAGAGAATTTTCAATATTCGTTTTTTTAAATTTTGAGTTCCAAATTTTTCTCTTGTCCTTCCTTCCTTCCTTCCCTCTTCCCAAGACAGCAAGCAATGCAATGTCAGCTATACATATACAATGATATTAAACATCTTTCCTTATTAGTCTTGTTATGAAAGAAGAATTAGAACATAAGGGAAAAACCAGGAGAAAGAAAAACAAACAAAACCCCCAAATTTAAAAAAAGCAAAAATAGTATACTTTGATTGGCACTCAGATTCCATAGTTCTTTTTCTGGATGCAGATAACATTTTCCATCACAAGTCTTTTGGAATTGTGCTGGATTTTTGTATTGCTGAAAAGAGCTAAGTCTGTCATCATTGATCATCACACAATGTTGTTATTATGAAGTATAATGTTCTGATTTTGCTCATTCCATTCAGTATCAATCCATGTAAGTCTCTTCAAGTTTTTCAAGCAGATTGATTTTAGAAAAACCTGGAAAGACTTACATTAAATAAAGAAGAGTGAAATGAGCAGAGCCACAAAAATGTTGTATATAGTAACAGCAATATTTTTCAAAGAATAACTGTGAATTACTAAGTTATATTGAACATTGCAAAAGTTCAAATCAACTACAAAGAACCTATAAAGGAAGATGCTAACCACCTCCAGAGAAACAATTGATAAATAGAAAAATGCATAGTATGGTTTTATATGCATACATACATATACACACATATCTATCATTTACCTATCTACCCATCTATCTATATATCAAATGATGACCTTCTCTGGGAGGAGGGAAGAAGGTAGACAGTTCAGAATTTAAAATGTAATAAAAATTAAATTAAATTTAAAAGATTATATATGAAACCACGAATCTCATAAGTTGTTTAATATATTAAAGCTAATTCCAAAGTTATCTCACTTGTTTATGTTACACTCTGAATTCTTCTGTATGTCTTCTTTAAATTGAAATTTTTTTCTTCTTTCTTGTTTAATATCACTAGGATGAGCTCCCTCTCCTCATGCCCTGAAAATAAAAAATCTGCTTCATAACAAGTTATCATAGAAAAATAAAAACAAATAACCAAACAAAACCACACATTGGTCATGTCCAAAAATATATGCCTCACTGTACAACTCTATTCTTCCACCTTTTTTGTTAAGAGATAAAATGACTGTTTCATCATCAGTCCTTTGGAATCATGACTGGTCATTGAATTGATCAAAATTCGTAAATCTTTCAAAGTCATTTGACTTTGCAATGTTGTTACAGTTATATAAACTGTTTCCTTATTGTTGCTCATCTCATTTTATATCCATTAATATAAATATTGTTATTTCCCTAAATCCAATCCTTTGATAGTTTCTTATGGTATAATAAGTTTTTGTAATATCCATATATCATTTGTCAACTATTACCCAATTGTTGGATACCTTTAAATTTTAGTTCTTTGCTAAAATAAAATGTGCTACTAAAAATAGTTTGTTACATATGAGAACTTTCTCTCTTTGATCTCATTGGGATTTATTCATAGCACTAGGAATACTGAATAAGAGAGTATTTTAATGTTTTCATTATAGTCCCAAATTGTTTTCCAGGATGCTTGGATCAATTTATAGTTCCAGCAACAGTTCTTTATGATAATTTTAATTTCCTTTTTCTTTTTTTTTGGGGGGGGGGCAATCTGATAAGTGTGAGGTGGTATTTTGTTGTTCTTTAATTTGCCTTTCTGGTATTATTAGTGATTTGAGATATATTTTTTTCACATATTTAATGGTAACTTGCTTTTATTCTTTTGAGAACTGTTTATTTATATTCTTTCACCAGTTCTCTAGTGAGGTTTTTGTTCTTATATAATTGAATTAGATACCTATATATCTTGGGGGAAATTTGCTATAATGAAGCATTGTTTCTTAGTTAAGGATTTCTTTTTGTACTTTTATTTGCATTATTTTTGTTTGTTCAAAAGTTTTTAACTTTATGTTACCAATCAATGATGGACAGAAACAACTACACCCAGAGAAGGAACAATGCTAAGTGGATGTAAATTATTAGCACTACTGTCTATCTACCCAGGTTACTTATATCTTCGGAGCCCAATTCTTAAAGTGCAACAAGAAAATTGGATTTACACACATATATTGTATCTAGGTTATACTGTAACACATGTAAACTGTATGGGATTGCCTGTCATCTAGGGGAGGAAGTAGAGGGAGGGAGGGGAAAATTTGGAAAAATGAATACAAGGGATAAGGTTATAAAAAAAAATTACTCATGCATATGTACTATCAAAAAAAATTTATAATTATAAAATCAATTTAAAAAAAAAGAACTACCAAAAAAAAAAACCTTTCTGTTACCAAAATTACCCATTTTATTTCCTATGATCTTCTATATCCCTTGGTCAGGGATCCCTATATTCCTTGGTCAGGAAATCTTCTATCTACAGTTATGAAAGATATATCCTCTGTTCCTCTGATTTCTTTATCATGTGATATTTTGTATTGGGATTATGTATGCATTTGGAAATTATTGATGTCACAGTATTTAGATGTTGATCTAAATCTAACTTCTGCTAGACTGTCTTTGGGGTAGCTAGATGATAGAGTAGACAGAGCATTCAGTCTGGAATCAGGAAGGCCTGAGTTCAAATTCAGATTCAGACATTTACTAGCTATGTGACCTTAAGCAAGTTATTTAACTTCTTTTTACCTCAGTTTTCTTAGCTATAAATTAGGATAATAAGCATCTATCTCCCAGCATTGTTATGAGAACCAAAATGAGATAATATTAGTAAGTTTTTGGCACAATGCCTGCACATAGTTAATATTATATAAATGCTAGTTATTATTTATCATACTTTTCAGTTTTTGTCCAACAGTGAATTTTTACCTCAAGCATTTATGGTTTGGGGATTTATCAAACACTAGGCCAATACACTTGTTTGCTTCAGAATTATGTGTTCTTTCACTGATCAATTTTCCCATTTTGAAACAATTATGAGTTCTTAATAGCTATTTTTAGTAAAGCTTGAGATTTGATACTGATAGACCCCTTATAAAAATTTTTTTCATTATTTCTCTAGAGATTTATAATCCTTTTTTCCCCCTCTAGATGAATTTGTTATCTATCTATCTATCTATCTATCTATCTATCTATCTATCTATTTATTTTTGGTCTCTATGAAGTGACCCTTTGATAAGCTTAATTGTTATGGTACTATATTGTCCTTGATTTTAAATAGATACTGCTTATTATACTAAGGAAAGGTGTATTTATTTTTATACTTTTAATATATTTTAATCATCAGAAACAAACATTTATTTAAGCATCTATTATGTGCCATGGACTAAACTAAGCATGGAGGATAAAAAGGGAAAGGAAAAAAAAAAAAAAAAAACAGTTCTTCTTCTCATGGACCATATCCTAATTGACTAGATAATATACAAGCAATGTTTACAAACAAAATATATCAAGAGAAAAAATGCAAATAATCACAGAATAAAACATTAGCTTTTTGAAGAGTATCAGCGGTCCTTCTTGGATTGACTCAAGTAGATCAGGAGGGCAGTGACCATAACCCGCTAGGATCTCAACACCTTGGAAGAACCAAAAATTATCAGACCGATGACATGATGGTATACTTAGAGAACCCCAAAGACTCTGCTAAAAAGCTATTAGAAATAATTCAGAATTTTAGCAAAGTCGCAGGATACAAAATAAATCCACATAAATCCTCAGGATTTTTATACATTACCAACACAATCCAACAGCAAGAGATACAAAGAGAAATTCCATTCAAAATAACAGTCGATAGTATCAAATATTTGGGAATATATCTACCAAAGGAGAGTCAGGAATTATATGAGCAAAATTACAAAACACTTGCCACAAAAATAAAGTCAGATTTAAATAATTGGAAAGACATTCAATGTTCTTGGATAGGCCGAGCGAATATAATAAAGATGACAATACTCCCCAAACTAATCTATTTATTTAGTGCTATACCAATCAGACTCCCAAGAAACTATTTTAATGACCTAGAAAAAATAACAACAAAATTCATATGGAAGAATAAAAGGTCGAGAATTGCAAGGGAACTAATGAAAAAAAAGTCAGAGGAAGGTGGTCTAAGTGTACCTGATTTAAAGCTATATTATAAAGCAACAGTCACCAAAACCATTTGGTATTGGCTAAGAAATAGACTAGTTGATCAGTGGCATAGGTTAGGTTCACAGGACAAGATAGTGAATAAAAATAGCAATCTAATCTTTGACAAACCCAAAGATCCCAAATTTTGGGATAAGAATTCATTATTTGACAAAAACTGCTGGGAAAACTGGAAATTAGTATGGCAGAAACTAGGCATGGACCCACATTTAACACCACATACTAAGATTAGATCAAAATGGGTCCAAGATTTAGGCATAAAGAACGAAATCATAAATAAATTGGAGGAACATGGGATGGTTTACCTCTCAGACTTGTGGAGGAGGAAGGAGTTTGTGTCCAAGGGAGAACTAGAGACCAGTATTGATCACAAAATAGAACATTTTGATTACACCAAATTAAAAAGTTTCTGCACAAACAAAACTAATGCAAACAAGATTAGAAGGGAAGTAACAAATTGGGAAAAAATCTTTACAGTTAAAGGTTCTGATAAAGGCCTCATCTCCAAAATATACAGAGAATTGACTTTAATTTATAAGAAATCAAGCCATTCTCCAATTGATAAATGGTCAAAGGATATGAACAGACAATTTTCAGATGATGAAATTAAAACTATTTCCACTCATATGAAAGAGTGTTCCAAATCACTATTGATCAGAGAAATGCAAATTAAGACAACTCTGAGGTATCATTACACACCTGTCAGATTGGCTAAGATGACAGGAACAAATAACGATGAATGTTGGAGGGGCTGTGGGAAAACTGGGACACTGATACATTGTTGGTGGAGTTGTGAAAGAATCCAACCATTCTGGAGAGCAATCTGGAATTATGCCCAAAAAGTTATCAAAATGTGCATACCCTTTGACCCAGCCATACTACTACTGGGCTTATACCCCAAGGAACTACTAGAGAAGGGAAAGGGTCCTGTATGTGCCAAAATATTTGTGGCAGCCCTTTTCATAGTGGCTAGAAGCTGGAAGATGAATGGATGTCCATCAATTGGAGAATGGTTGGGTAAACTATGGTATATGAATGTTATGGAATATTATTGTTCTATAAGAAATGACCAACAGGAGAAATACAGAGAGGCTTGGAGAGACTTACATCAACTGATGCTGAGTGAAACGAGCAGAACCAGAAGATCATTATACACTTCAACAATGATACTGTACGAGGATGTATGCTGATGGAAGTGGATTTCTTCAACATAGAGAAGAACTAATCCAATTCCAATTGATTAATGATGGACAGAACCAGCTACATCCAGAAAAGGAACACTGGGAAATGAATGTAAACTGTTATTTTTACCTTCTGAATCCAATTCTTCCTGTGCAACAAAAAATTCGGTTCTACACACATATATTGTATCTAAATTATACTGTAATATATTTAACATATATAAGACTGCTTGCCATCTGGGGGAGGGGGTTGGGGGAGGAAGGGAAAAAATCTGAATAGAAGTAAGTGCAAGGGATAATGTTGTAAAAAATTACCCATGCATATGTACTATCAAAAAATGTTATAATTATAAAATAAAATAAAAAATTAAAAAAAAATTATCAGACCCCCATTGGTAACTTTGAAAATAGAAATATGAAAAAACATAAAGTTTGGGATAGCATCTTCTCACTCATAAATGAATAGAGTCTAACATTCACATAAAATTCAAAAATAAGGAATAGGCTAACAAAGTGAGCTAACAACAACAATAAAGAACATCTCCATAAAAAGTATAATAATGTTGGAAGGGAAAATCAAGACACAAATTCAGAAGACAATAATATGAAAACATTTCCAAACAAAATCTCAAAGAAAAATGCAAATTGGACACAAGCCTAGCATAAATTCCTAGAAGAATTAAAGAAATTAGGGAAATTAGAAAATTAGAAAAAGAAATGAGTGATGCAAGAAAATTATGGAAAAAAAGAATGAACAACTCAGTGAAATAGACATAAAAACATTGAAAAACATAAGATCTTAAAAAGTATAATTTCCTAACTAGTAAAATAAGGCACATAAATTTACTGAAAAAAGAACTCCTTAAAAAGCAGAATTAGACAATTGGAAAAAGAGGCACATAAATTCACTTAAGAAAATAATTCCTTAAAAACTATAATTTGCAGTGGATAGAGCACTGACCTTGGAGTCATTAGGACCTGAGTTCAAATCCAGAATCAGACATTTGACATTTGCTAGCTCTGTGACCCTTGGGAAAGTTACTTACCCCCAATTATCTCACAAAAACTCAAAAGTATAATTTGGCAAATGGAAACTATTAATTCTATGACATATCATATATTTACTCCAGATTGCCTGTTTCATTGGGCTTGTATTCTACAGACTTCATGATACTCAGAATTGGAAATCAAAGGAATGTCTGTCAATTGGGGAATGGCTAATTGTGATGAAATACCATTGTACTATTTTTTAAAAATGACAAGAGATAGTTTCAGAAAACCTGGATAGATCAATATAAATTGATGCAGAGTGGGGCAGCTAGGTGGCGCAGTGGATAGAGGACCAGCCTTGAATTCAGGAGGACCCGAGTTCAAATGTGGTCTCAGACACTTAACACTTCCTAGTTGTGTGACCCTGGCAAGTCACTTAACCCCAGCCTCACGGGGAAAAAAAAAATTGATGCAGAGTAAAGTAAGCAGAACCAGAAGACGATTATACACAGTAACAGTACTATGAAAGACTTTGTTACTCTGATCATAACATAATTCAAGACAATTCTGAAGAATTTAGGTGAAAAATGCTATCCACCTCCAGAAAGACAACTGATGATGAATTCTGAGTACAAATGGAAGTACGATTTTTCCACTTTATTGTTCTTGCTTTTTTGGGGAACATGGCTAATATGCAAGTATGTTTTGGATGATGTCCTGTGTATAATTTATGTCATATTGCTTGTCTTCTCAATGGGTAAGAGAGGGGATAGAAAGAGGGAAGAAATGTGGAACATTAAAACATTTTTAATATAATAAACACATATGGGGACACTGTTGGAGAAAATACTGTGGAATGGGATAACTTGTTTATTGTAAAGATATTTGCTTTGGCCAAGACATTGACCACTTCTTCATGTGAGATATGTTTGATAGAGCTCATTAAAGAAGTCATCTAAGTGTTATGAAATGAGTTGAAGAGGAGAAAAGTAGATTTCAATGCATGGCCAAAGTTTTTTTCAGTAAAATATGATATAAAACTCTCAGGGGTAGAGGTAGTTATGAGAAGTTTAATGAGGGATGAAAGTTGGGAAAAGCTGCTGATTGGGATGGAAAGTGAGTCATCTGAAGAGGTGTTTTGCCACAATGCAAATTTAGTTGAGACCATGTAACATAAATTTATAGTGGACTCAGCACAATTTCAAGATTTTCTTCAGCTTTGTTCCACAGCTTGTGAATAGGAGGAAAGGTAGTAGATAATTGGAGTAATCCAAAACTGATATTTGGTAGGGCATGAATCCTTGAAAATATTAAGGGACAAAGGATTTGAAAGAAGAGGATAGTATAGAATTGAAATGTTTCATTAAGGATTATAATGGGAAAGAGAGGACTATATAGGTAAGGTAGGGGTGATGGCCTAGGAAAGAACTAAGAGGTTGAGGGATTAAGGGTAAGAGTGGTGGTGGTGGGGGAAGTTTGCAGTTGAAAGGCAGAGGAAAAGAAAGAATGAAAACAGATTGTGATAAGGGAATTTCAGGATTTTTGACTATGAAAATGGAATATTTGGGGGTGACATCAAGAGTAAGGGTACCACCTCTGTGTAGCTCAGGTGGGGTAGAAGATTAGATCACAAGGAAATGAATAAGTTGAAGTAATGGGAGGGTAGGATATTTGAGGGCATATCAATCTGCATGCTATTTCTCTTTCAATTTGAGGGCAGAATTTGGGGAAAAGAGAAAGATTGTAAATGGGGTACTGAACTCACTAAGGAAAGAAATGGATTCTCCTATAAGTCACCAGATAACACCTATCAGAATTTTGATTGAATGGTAGATATGGAATGAAATAGCAACAGAAATGGGTATTGTATGTTGTTAGAAGTCTCTTTGGTATCTTTGTAAAATTATGTGATTTTGTTATCAATATGATCTATTTAATTATAGTTTTCTTGATATTGAATCAACTCTGCATTCTTGGTATATATACGTTGCTGAAACCTCTTTAGCAATATTTTATTAATCATTTGTAGGTAGGTGTTCAAAAAATCTTGGTCACCAATTTTTCTTTGCTGTTTTATCTTTCCCTAGACTAAAGAATTTGGTAGGATTCCTTTTCTCTATTTTGTCAAACTAGAATTAATTGTTCTTTGAATATTTGATAAAATTCACTTTTAAGTCAATCTAACTTGGAAAGTTTTTGATCATATCTTTATTGATATACTCTGATTTCCAATTCACTTTGCTTTCTTCTTCAATAAGCTCAGTACATCCTTCCATCTTAGCCTCCTATTGATTTCATTCTTAATTTTAATATTTATATTTAAAACCCTTTAAATTATTATTTGATATCCCAGTTCACAAAACTTAATTCCAATATTTTCATCTCCACTCTTTCAGCCACCCATAAGGGCAGTCTTACTTTATGATTCATTACGACTTTGTTCTACCTCTACTTAAAAATTCTCTTTTAGCACAACTTCTCTACTATGGACTCAGTACTTCAAAAATTTATTTTGTCATTTATCATCATCATGAACTTCACTTTAATCAGTACTTCTCTATGATATTAATCCATCAATCCTAGTCTCACTTTCCTTCACAGCTTTGATTCTTTAATCAGTTCAATTAAAGCTCTTGCTTTATCTTTGAATTTCTTGAGCCCTGTTCTTCCAATCATATTTGGCTAAGTTTTTAACACTGATCACCACGAGGGATCCTCTTAGAGGAAATTACAAATTCATCCTATACAACCTCAACAGTTCACTAATTACTATGTGGAAATCCTTTATTCATCTCTGACTCATCACACTCTTTACAGAAGTCCCAAATATTTTCTACATTTAATCCCATAATTACCACCCTAACATCTTTTCCCTTTCACTTTTGATTTTACTGAGAAGTGAGCAGATCTCTCTCATCACCATTATCTATCCTCTTTTTATTTACTCCTCTGAGATTTTTTAAATTTAATTTTATTTAATTAACTTTTTTAAATTGCTAAAGCTGATTTTCAACCTCTTCATTTGTTCTCATCTCTTTTTGGCTCTCTCATGAAGTTGGTCATTTTCTCATCTTCAGTATCTTCATATATACTAACTCTTCCCTGAGATTCTCAAAGATGTTCTGTCTATATTCTCAAAAACCTTATCTTGACCCTCATATTTCCTGAAGCTATTAATCCCATATGACTTTTTTTTTCTTTATCTCCAAACATCTAGAAAGAATATTTGATGATACTATTTCACGATTCAACTCAGAATCACAATGAATCTCAAGAATTCAAAGGATCCTCACAAATCAATTAATTTAAATTGTACCTTATCAAGACTTTTATCTTCAACATCCCTAATAAATGATGATACAGCCTTTCACTGAAGACTTCACATGAAAGAGAAGTCCACTGAGATAGTCTATTCTACTTTCAGATTTGTTTTAGGAACTTTCTCCTTACATAAAGCTTAAATCTGCCTCATTGACAACTTTTACACTTTGCTCCTAGTTCAGTTCTCTAGGGTGAAGAAAAAGACTTATTACTATTCTACATGAAAGCCTTTCAAATATTTGAAATCAACTACCATATATCCCTTCAATAGCTTCTTGCCAAGCCTAAACATTCCCAATTTTAAACTGATCCTCATATGGCATGTTCTCAATAACTTTAATCATACTGGTTGTTCTTATATGTTTTCTATTTTATTAATGTTCTTTCTGAAATGTGATTCCTAAAGTTAATTATAACATTCCAGATATGGTTTGATCAAAATAGAGTAGAAATGACTTTTCTTCTTCTGGACCATCTGCCTCTCTTAATGCAGTTTAAAATCACATTAATATACTGTTGATTCACAGTGAGCTTGAAATCCAGTAAAGCCATCAGATCTTAGATAAATTGATATCTAGCCATGGCATTTGTAAAGATGATGCTTTTGTGGAGAATGGTCGGGTAAATTATGGTATATGAATGTTATGGAATATTATTGCTCTGTAAGAAATGACCAGCAGGATGAATTCAGAAAGGCCTGGAGAAACTTGCATGAACTGATGCTGAGTGAAATGAGCAGAACCAGGAGATCACTATACACTTCAACAACGATATTGTATGAAGATATATTCTAATTGAAATGGATTTCTTCAACATAGAGAAGATCCAATTCAGTTCCAGTTGATCAATGATGGACAGAAACAGCTACATCTAGAGAAGAAACACTGGGAAATGAGTGTAAAATGTTTGCACTATTGTCTTTCTACCTAGATTACTTATACCTTCGGAATCCAATTCTTACCGTGCAACAAGAAATTTGGTTTTACACACATATATTGCATCTAGGATGTACTGTAACATATTTATTATGTATGGGATTGCCTGTCATCTAGGGGAAGGAGTAGAGAGAGGGAGGGGACATTTTGGAAAAGTGAATACAAGGGATAATGTTGTAAAATAAAAAAAATTACCCATGCATATGTACTGTCAAAAAAATTTTAATTATAAAATTAATTTAAAAAATGATGATGCTTTTGAACCCAAGTAAAAGTCTTTACATTTATCTCTATTAAAATTTGATTAGCGCAACATTCTAATAATTATCTCAAATTTATTGTGACTCATGGCACAGTATTATTCTTTGCCATGATTAATCAAGACACATTACAAGAGAAATGGTAGACTTCTAAATGCAAATGTAAGTGCAAGTTCCATACAATTCCCAGCACACTTAGTATACTGACTAATATTCCATGACACAGCCTTAAATAATGATTACCCTTAAATATTAATTTTTCATCCCTGATTAACCATGCCTCCTAGCTTTTTATTATCTCTTAAACTGATAAATATTCCATCTATTACTTTATCCAAAATATTCACAAAGATGTTTAGCACCACAGCACCAATCACAAATATCTAAGATACTCAGCAGGAAGCCTGTCCCAAATGTGATATCAATCCATTAATGATTACTTTTTTAGTTTGCTGATTATACTAATTTCAAATCTATTGTACCGCAGTCTATAGTATACTAGTAATCCACTTCACCCTTCTAAAAGAACTTCTATTCCTCCCTATGTCCCCACTAAAGGAAAATAACTCAAACCTATCAACCCTATCATACAACTTGCCCTAGGCAGTATCTTCCCAGGGTTCCTACTAACATCAAACATCCCTCCAACCACAATAATTCTAACAACTATGCCTAACCTTACAAAACTCTCCACCCTAATAGTAACTGTATCAGGAATCCTAATCGCTACAGAACTTAACCTGTTAACAAATGAAATACCAAACAAATCCTTAATCCATACATACAACTTCTCAAATATGCTAGGGTACTTTACATACATTTTCTATCGACTAAACTTTACCATTAGCAAACCTACAAATAGACCAACACATCTGCTACCATACTCAAGGATCTAAGCTGATACTAAAAAATAGGACCCAAAGGTCAGGCCATCTTTCATAGCTTTGTATCACCTACCTCTACTTCCACCCAAAAAGCACTTATTAAAACATACTTCTTATCCTTTATGATCTCTATAGATCATAACCCTATTAATCATATGATTATAGACCTCGAACAACTTCCAAAACATCCAGAATAGTAATAAACAAAATTCAGCCTAATTAATACTATAGCCCTCCTCTCACAGCCATACAACAAAGATATCCCACTTCAATTCTGACCCATGTAATAATCACCTAACAATCAACAACTGTGATAACCTCAGCCTCTCTTGACATCATGTACCAAGCCACTTCTATTAACAAAGTAAGCAACAACATACTAAAAGCCACCGAATTTCCACTCAGCTCTCTAGGTACTCCTCAGTAACCATAGCTGCAGTATAAACAAATACTACTAGTATGCCCCCCCAAATAAATTTTAAAAAAATCAGACCTAAAAAAGTACTATTTAAACTTTATCCACACTGCTTATTCCTGTTTCTATGTTGTACAGAGAGGTAGAATGAGAAACTTTTTTGGTTTTCTGAAATGTAACTATGCCATCCTCAAAGTCTGGCAGTTAAATAACCCTATTACAAGAGGGAATTAGGTTACTATATAACATGACCTGTTCTTGATAAAGCTGTATTGGCTATCAATGCCATTATTTCCTTCTCTTCATAGTTGTTTTCAATGACTAAGTTACAGAGAAGAAGGTGACAACCTGCACTAGTAGAGAAAATTACTGGGAACTCCCCATGTCAATGAAATCACAAGCATATTCAGGATTTCCTACTATGTATTCTATCTATCCACCTATCTATCCATCTATCCATCTTTCTCTCTCTCTTTCCACATATATGTATACATGCATTTATCTGTTGTGTTATTTTAGTAGAATATAAATTATTTGAGAATCAAGATTGTACCATTTTTTAATCTTTGCATCTCTCAGCTCTAGTATTGTGCCATGAATAGTCATTAATATTTGTGGTTGAATTAAGATATGTGTTGAAAATAGAATTATTATAAGTCCATTGAATAGAGGGTCAGTTTGATGAGTGAAATGAATCAGATAAAGTAGCTTTTCTATAGAACTTATCAGTAATCCCGTAACTTTGCTGTCTGATAACTGCAATTTGCCTTTAGAGATTGAAATTCATAGAACTGTATATGAAGTGTCCCAATTTTAGTGTACTTCAACTAGTACCTCAATGCTAATTATTCTTAAATCTTAAATCTTTTAACCTGAAATAGACTAGTAGATCAGTGGAACAGATTAGATACAAAGGACAAAAAAGGGTACATCTATAGCAATCTAATCTTTGACAAACCCAAAGATACCAACATTAGGGACAAAAATTCATTATTTGGAAAAAAAACTGTTGGGAAAACTGGAAATTAGTATGGCAGAAATTAGATATGGATCCACACTTAACACCATATACCAAGATAAGATCAAAATGGGTCCATGATTTAGGCATAAAGAATGAGATAATAGATTAGAGAAACAGAAAATAGTCTACCTCTCAGACCTGTGGAGGAGGAAGGAATTTATGACCAGAGGAGAACTAGAGATCATTATTGATCACAAAATAGAAGATTTTGATTACATCAAACTAAAAAGTTTCTGTACAAACAATACTAATGCAAACAAGATTAGAAGGGAAGTAACAAATTGGGAAAATATTTTTAAAAGTAAAGGTTCTGACAAAGGTCTCATTTCCAAAATATATAGAGAACTGACCCTAATTTATAAGAAATCAAACCATTCTCCAATTGATAAATGGTCAAAGGATATGAACAGACAATTCTCAGATGATGAAATTGAAACTATTTCCACTCCTATGTAAGAGTGTTCCAAATCACTACTGATCAGAGAAATGCAAATTAAGACCACTCTGAGATATCACTACACACCTGTCAGATTGGCTAAGATGACAGGAACAAATAATGATGAATGTTGGAGGGGATGTGGGAAAACTGGGACACTGATACATTGTTGTTGGAGTTGTGAAAGAATCCAGCCATTCTGGAGAGCAATATGGAACTATGCCCAAAAAGTTATCAAACTGTGCATACCCTTTGACCCGGCATTGCTGCTATTGGGATTATATCCCAAAGAAATACTAAAGAGCGGAAAGGGACCTGTATGTGCCAAAATGTTTGTGGCAGCTCTTTTTGTTGTAGCTAGTAACTGGAAGTTGAATGGATGCCCATCAACTGGAGAATGGTTGGGTAAATTATGGTATATGAAGGTTATGGAATATTATTACTCTGTAAGAAATGACCAACAGGAAGAATACAGAGAGGCTTGGAGAGACTTACATGAACTGATGCTGAGTGAAATGAACAGAACCAGAAGATCACTATACACTTCAATGCTGTATGAAGATATATTCTGATGGAAGTGGATATCTTCAACATAAAGAAGATCCAACTCACTTCCAGTTGATCAATGATATAGAGAAATAACTACACCCAGAGAAGGAACACTGGGAAGTGAATGTAAATTGTTAGCACTACTGTCTATCTACCCAGGTTACTTATACCTTTGGAATCTAATACTTAAATGTGCAACAAGAAAATGATATTTACACACATATATTGTATCTAGGTTATATTGTAACACATGTAAAATGTATGGGATTACCTGCCATCGGGGGGAGGGAGTGGAGGGATGGGGGGGATAATTTGGAAAAATGAATACAAGGGATAATATTATTTTAAAAAATTACTCATGCATATATACTGTGGGAAAAAATTCTAAATAAAATTTTTTTTTAAATCTTTTAACCTTTTCTTTAGGCTCATATTTTTAGCTGCTTCTGAGGGTTTAGATGCCTTAGTTTTACTTGATACTGAACAAATGATTTCTCCTTCAAAAAACATCTTGTTTTTACCTCTATTTTTTTAAACTTAAATTTTATTTCATTTTCAAATGAATATCTGTCTTCTCTCCCTCTTATTTTCTCTCTTTCTATCCCCTATGAGAAAACAAAACAAAACAAAATCCCTTTTACAAATTGGTGTGGTTGAGCAAAACAAATTCGCACTTTGGTCATTTTGGGGAAATGTGGCCATTTTCAATCTGTACTCTGAATCTATCACTTCTCTTTCAGGCAGCATGTTTCATAGTGGGTCATGTTTACTATTGGTGACATCACCGTTAGCCATTTTTTTGGCCAAATTTATATTTTTAAAATTATCTTGATTATCTGTAATGTCCAGGCTAACTTTCTGGTGGTCCTTCGGTCAGTCAGAATAGTCACCATGGGGATAGACAGGAATAGAGTCTAAAGTCTTTATTGCCTCCTTCACAGCCTGTGTCTGTCACAGTTTGATCTAGTCTTGAGTTTAGTGGAGGAATATAGGAAGCAGGAGAGCCACCATGAGGATGGTCAAAGATGGAATATCTCATTTCAAATCCTTCTCAGTCCTTATATATCTTAGTATAATTACATCATTACAGCATACTGAATGTGTGAACTAGAGAACCATTACATCACCATGCTAAGTACTAAGTATATGTGAACTAGAAAACCATCATCTCATCAATTCCAGTGAATTAACACCTTGTTTCAAGTATATTTCTCCAGAGTTCCAGCCCTCTACAATTATTTTTTTCTCTTTTGTAGTCCTCCTCTTGCCCTCACCTTAATCTCATAACCAGTCAGTAAAACTTTTTGATTCTTTATGTGAAATGTCTTCTAGATTTGCCAAGTATAACAGTGTCATAAAATTTAAAGGGCACTACACTTGAAGTTGGATAACCTCTTTTTTTTTTTTAAAGCCTTTTATTTTCAAAACATATGCATGGATAATTTTTCAGCATTGATCCCTGAATCCCTGTTTCAGATTTTTCCCTCCTTCCCCACTCTCTCCCCTAGATGGCAAGCAATCCAATATATGTTATACGTGTTAAAATATATTAAACCCAATATGTGTAAATATTTATACAATTCTCTTGTTGAACAAGAAAAATCAGATAAAAAAGAAAAGAAAATGAATAAGAAAACAAAATGCAAGTGAACAACATCAAAAAGATGAGAATCTTATGTTGTGAACCACACTCAGTTCCCAGAGGTTTCTCTCTGGGTGTAGATGGCTCTCTTCTTCACAAGATCATTGGAATTGGCATTCATTCATCTCATTGTTGGATAGAGTCACATCCATGAAATGTATAATATTTATGTTGCTGTGTACAATGATTTCCTGGTTTTGCTCATTTCACTTCTCATCAGTTCAAGAAATCTCTCCAGACTTCTCTAAAATGATCCTCCTGATTGTTTCTTGTAGAACAATAATATTCCATTACCTTTATAAACTATAACTTATTCAGCCATTCTCCAAATGATGGGCATCCTCTCAGTTTCCATTTCTTGCCACTATGAAAAGGACTGTCACAAACATTTGCACATGTGGGTCCCTTTCCCTCCTTTAAGATCTCTTTGGATGTTTATGGCAGCTCTTTTTGTAGTGGCTAGAAACTGGAAGATGAATGGATGTCCATCAATTGGAGAATGGTTGGGTAAATTATGGTATGAAGGCTATGGAATATTATTGTTCTGTAAGAAATGACCAGCAGGATGAATTCAGAAAGGCCTGGAGAGACTTACATGAACTGATGCTGAGTGAAATGAACAGAACCAGAAGATCGCTGTACACTTCAACAACAATACTGTATGAAGATGTATTCTGATGGAAGTGGATATCTTCAACATAAAGAAGATCCAACTCACTTCCATCTGATCAATGATGGACAGAAATAACTATACCCAGAGAAGGAACACTGGGAATTGAATGTAAAATATTAGCACTTCTGTCTATCTACCCAGGTTACTTATACCTTCGGAATCCAATACTTAACGTGCAACAAGAAAATTGGATTTACACACATATATTATATCTAGGTTATACTGTAACACATGTAAAATGTATGAGATTGCCTGTCATCTAGGGGAGGGAGTAGAGGAAGGGAGGGGAAAATCTGGAAAAATGAATACAAGGGATAATGTTATAAAAAAAATTACTCATGCATATATAGTGTCAAAAATATATAATTATAAAATTAATTAAAAATATATATCTCTTTGGGATATAAACCCTATAGTAACATTGCTGGATCAAAGGGTATGTACAGTTTGATAACTTTTTGAGCATAGTTCCAAATTGTTTTCCAGAATGGTTGGATCCATTCACATTTCCACCAACAATATATTAGTGTCCCAGTTTTCCCACATCCCCTCCAACATTTGTCATTATCTTTTTCTGTCATTTTAGCCAATCTCAGAGGTGTGATGTCTCAGAGTTGTCTTAATTTGCATTTCTCTGAACAATAGTGATTTAGAGCACCTTTTCATATGACTAGAATTAGTTTTAATTTCTTCCTTTTAAAATTGTTCCTATCCTTTGACCATTGGATAACTTAATTCTAACACTGGTTTTCCTACTTAGTTCTTTTGTCTTTTAGTAAGTCATTTAACTTTCTCAGAGCTCAGTTTTCTCTGCTGTAAAATGAGTAGGTAAAGTAGATAGTTCCAATATTCCTTTCAGCTCATAAATCTATTATAATTTCTTTCAATACGTGGTGGCTTGTCAGGGATAATTTTGGGGAAAAGGTAGTGATGATTGTAGATTTGTTTGAAGGCCAGAATAGCCATTATATAGATTTTAGGAGAATAGATATGGCAAATATGTAGAAGCCTTGGCAAATTGAAGGTAAGTTTGGCAACTTTTAGTAAGATTTGTTACAATCAGGCAGGGAGATCAAGTATTTGATAACAATGTCATGTAGTTGGGGAGCAAGCAGTATGTAAGACTTATTTCATCAGAAGTGACACCTTGCAACATTTTACCATAAAGCAAATAATTTACTGGGGTCTTGATGAATGGGAAGCCGCTGTTGTTGTTAAGACTATGCCATTCTGTAGCAGCTGAATAAAATACAATATAAATGTAAAATGATATGGTGTGAGCAAGAGTCTCTCACAAGTAAATCAATTGGTAATAATGGAACTCCTAATTTACCTTCCTTCTGTGTAAATTGTCTCTGTCTTTATGCAGCACCCCACCACTTTAAAAAGATACTATATTCCCATATTCTGTGTGGTTCTCTGTGAAGTAATCATATAAGTACCTTTTTTTTTTTTTCTTATCAGTTTGGGGCCTCCCATAAAAGCAAATGGGATATTCATGTGGAAAAAGCCAACAATGAGACAAATGATTGAAGGCCCTGTTATCTACTTTCCTGATACTTTTTACCAATGCCTTTCTATTCTCTCAAAGCAAATGCCCCTGCCAGAAACCTTAAATTCTGACTGGGTGGTGAAAATGTAACAAAAATCATTAGTGACTTTGAGTCTTCAAAGGTTATGTCAAAAGCTCTACTAAGCTTACTCATCTGAGAAGGATATCATCTGAAGGCTACCCTTACTTCAGACACCTTCAATTTTATCAGGATATAAATTTTTTAGTCTTAGAAACTCTCAAAGACCATCAAACAAATCACAGAAGCATAGTATTCTACATTGCTGGAGAACTACCCAAAAGCATGGATAATAATACTATAAAGACTGATATTGTTGAAGGGAGAATGTGTATTTCTCCCAGAAGAAGGGAAAAGATACATTTAAGACATATTTTTTAATGTAGCTTCCACAAAATGCTTACTCTAAAGACACATCATTGTTATGGGCCAGAACTTGAAACAAGATATTAAGTGGAATTGAGGAGACAGTAGTTAAATCTCATTTAGCATTGATTTAATCCTACAACAAATAATGGTTTCCTAGTGATGTAATGATTGGTTTGCACTCAGTGTGGAACATATAAGGAGGAGTTCTCAGGGCCAGAGAGGACAAGCTCACTAGAAGCTCTCTGAGGCTGAGACAGATTCATTCCATCTTCCACTTCTGTTGTGACTGGAGGTTGAAGCACAAACCCTAGGAAGTGGGGGAATTCAGAGATTCAGTTGAGGAGATTCGGAAGCCAGAGAAGGCAGTCCGGCAGAACTAAGGAAGACAGAGAAGTGGTGGCAGGCTGTCCGGAAAGCTTCCAGAAAACTAGCCGAACCCCAAGTGAAAGAGACAAGAATTTGAAGGAGACAATAAAGGATTTGGACTTTAACTCCTGGCTACATAAGGGGTAATTACACTAAACTGAAACTCCCAGAAGCTCTCCAAGAAACCTGCCCCCAGAGAACATTACATTTTAGGGAAGAATATTACACATCATGGTGTGGTGGTACCTATAGAGCTTAAAAATTAGATAAGTAGAGCAAAGGTCTGGTTAATAAGTTTTATTGATTTTTTTTTCCCCTTTTTTCCCCCTGAGGCTGGGGTTAAGTGACTTGCCCAGGGTCATACAGCTAGGAAGTGTCTAGTGTCTGAGACCAGATTTGAACTCTGATCCTCCTGAATTCAGGGCTGGTTCTCTATCCACTGCACCACCTAGCTGCCCCAAGTTTGATTGATTTAAAAAGTCTTTAAACATGTCTTGAAATAGACTTTACATCTGATACTTTAAATATCAGGCAAATTAAGTATTGACTTATTACCAGGAAGTTTGCCATTAAGTAAGAAAAATCATGCCACAGTAATACATGAAATGGACAAGAACAGTTTCACATAGCCCCTTCTCACTTCTGTAATGTCAGTGGCAAACAAAATTGTGGGCAGAAGGTGCTAAGTATCCCATGCTTAGACCCATTATAAATGTTAACTAACAGCACTCTTATCTCACTTTATCTCACTTTTACTACCACACTTTATCTCATTACCAACTTGTCATAAATAAGAGTTCTAAAAATTTTCAACAACCATTTATTAAGTGCTTGCTATGTGCACTTAGGAAAGCAAAAATTGTTTCTAATCTGAAGGAAATTATATCCTATGGCGATAGGACAACATTTAAACAAATTGTATATACATGTTGAAGAAGAGGAGCTCAAAGAAATCTTTGTTTTAAATGAAACTAAAAGATATAAAAGGATTACAGTTAAATGAAAGGAAGACTTAAGAGTTGTTCTCAGGAAAAGCAAACAAAAGAACTAATGGCACTGGTTTAACATGGAGCCCAAACAAAAGGAAGGGAAAGCATTTCATGAGATACTTAGTTACCTCACCATGCAGTGCTCATGGTGGGCATGAGAAAGTTCATCATCATGAAAATATAAGATATATAATTGTGCAATACAGGATGAAGAAACAGAAAAATGCATTGAGATAGATAAGATTCCAAACTAAGTCAACATACACCTTAGTATTTGGTTATTTTTCTTTTTTTATGTGACTTTAGACATACAGGAGAATTAAAAAAAACAAAAACAACAACAACAAAAAAAAACCTATGTTGAAAAATATGGTATAAGAACATAAAATTAAAGGACTGAAAGATTTTTAGATTACTCGAAAGATGTTTGCACATTAAGAATAATTTCTTCTGAAACACTGGGAGGGGAATGAAAATTGTTAGCACTAATATCTGTCTGCCCAGGTTGCATGTACCTTCGGATTCTAATGTTTATTGTGCAACAAGAAAGTGATATTCGCACACATGTATTGTACCTAGACTATATTGTAACACATGTAAAATGTATGGTATTGCCTGTCGTCGGGGGGAGGGAATAGAGGGAGGGGGGGTAAATTGGAAAAATGAATACAAGGGATAATATTATAAAATATATATATATATATATATATATAATTTAAAAAAAAATATTTGAAAACTTGATGGCAGGGAGAAACTCAAGTAAATCTCATATAACTTTATTAACTATGAAAGACATTTGAATATCTGTTAATGGACTTGACCACTTTTGAAATATATCAAACTATGTCTTAAAAAAAAAAAAAAAAAAAAAAAAAAAAAAAAAAAAGAATAATTTCTTCTAGAAGAAACTCAGAGTTTCAGAGTTGGTTGGAACTTCAGAGATCATTTAATCCAACTCATCTCACTATACTATCACATCTATCCATCTTTTCTATAAGATTAGCAAGAAAAGACTATTTCCCCACTCTCCCTTCATCAAACCTTGTGAAGATCTAGGTAAATTAAAACTAATCAACTGCCTTTATCTTTTTGCTTAGAAACCATTAAAAAAAGGAAATTGAGTAGTATCAAAAGACCTCTTTAGAAAGAATCTATGTTGGTTTTCCTTTTCTAGATGTTCATTAACTATCTGTAATGATTTATATTAGAATTTTGTCAAGAATCATAGTTAAATATTTAATATGTATTGGTCAACCTGCCATCTGGGAGAAGGGGTGAGGGGAAGGAGGGGAAAAGTTGAAACAAAAGGTTTTGCAATTGCCAATGCTGGAAAATTACCTATGCATAAAATTTTTTGTTAAAATAAAAAGAATCATAGTTAAGCTCACTGGTCTATAATGTATAGATTCTATTCTTTGTTCTTTATTGAAAATTGAGGCATTTGGTCTTTTCCATTCCTTTAATTTTTCCATTCCTCTTTTCTAAAATGTTTCAAATACCACAATAATCAATGATTATAGTAATCTAATGTTTGATAAACCCCCAAACTCCAGCTTCTGGGATAAGAACTCACTATTTCATTAAAATTGCTGAAAAAACTAGAAAATAATGTATCGGAAACTTGGCATAGACCTACGTCTCACCTCCCTTACAAAAATAAAATTAAAATGGGCACATGATTTAGGCATAAAGAATGATACTATAAGCAAATTATGAAAGCAAGAGATAGTTTTCCTTTCAAATCTTTGGAGAAGAAAAAAATTTATGGCCAAAGAAGAACTAGAAACATTATGAAATGCAAAAAGGACAACTTTGATTATATTAAGTTTAAAAGAGTTTGCACAAACAAAACTAATGCAACCAAGATCAGAAAGAAAACAGAAAGCTGGGGGTGGGGATGGGGGAATGACAAAGGTGTCATTTCGGAAATCAAACTATCACTCTGTGCAGATGACATGATGATATACTTAGAGAACCCCAAAGACTCTGCTAAAAAGCTATTAGAAATAATTCAGAAATTTAGCAAAGTTGCCGGATACAAAATAAATCCACATAAATCCTCAGCATTTTTATACATTACCAACACAATCCAAGAGCAAGAGATACAAAGAGAAATTCCATTCAAAATAACTGTTGATAGTATAAAATATTTGGGAATATATCTACCAAAGGAAAGTCAGGAATTATATGAGCAAAATTATGAAACACTTGCCACAAAAATAAAGTCAGATTTAAATAATTGGAAAGACATTGAGTGCTCTTGGATAGGTCAAGTGAATATAATTAAGATGACAATACTCCCTAAACTAATCTATTTATTTAGTGCTATACCAATCAGACTCCTAAGAAACTATTTTAATGACCTAGAAAAAATAATAAAATTCATATGGAACAACAAAAGGTCGAGAATTTCAAGGGAAGTAATGAAAAAAAAAATTAAATATAGGTGGTCTAGCTGTACCTGATTTAGAACTATATTATAAAGCAACAGTCACCAAAACCATTTGGTATTGGCTAAGAAATAGACTAGTTGATCAGTGGAATAGGTTAGGTTCACAGGGCAAGATAGTGAATAAAAATAGCAATCTAGTGTTTGACAAACCCAAAGATCCCAACTTTTGGGATAAGAATTCATTATTTGATAAAAGCTGCTAGGAAAACTGGAAATTAGTATGGCAGAAACTAGGCATGGACCCACATTTAACACCACATACTAAGATAAGATCAAAATGGGTCCAAGATTTAGGCATAAGAATGAGATCATAAATAAATTAGAGGAACATAGGATAGTTTACCTCTCAGACTTGTGGAGGAGGAAGGAATTGGTATCCAAAGGAGAATTAGAGAGCATTATTGATCACAAAATAGAAGATTTTGATTACATCAAACTAAAAAGGTTTTGCACAAACAAAACTAATGCAAACAAGATTAGAAGGGAAGTAGCAAATTGGGAAAACATTTTTATAGTTAAAGGTTCTGATAAAGGCCTCATCTCCCAAAATATACGGAGAATTGACTTTAATTTATAAGAAATCAAGCCATTCTCCAATTGATAAATGGTCAAAGGATATGAACAGACAATTTTCAGATGATGAAATTAAAACAATTTCCACTCCTATGAAAGAGTGTTCCAAATCACTATTGATCAGAGAAATGCAAATTAAGACAACTCTGAGATACCACTACACACCTGTCAGATGGCTAAGATGACAGGAACAAATAATGATGAATGTTGGAGGGGCTGTGGGAAAACTGGGACACTGATGCATTGTTAGTGGAGTTGTGAAAGAATCCAACCATTCTGGAGAGCAATCTGGAACTATGCCCAAAAAGTTATCAAACTGTTCATACCCTTTGATCCAGCCATACTACTACTGGGTTTATATCCCAAGGAAATACTAGAGAAGGGAAAGGGACCTGTGTGTGCCAAAATGTTTGTGGCAGCCCTTTTTGTAGTGGCTAGAAGCTGGAAAATGAATGGATGTCCATCAATTGGAGAATGGTTGGATAAATTATGGTATATGAATGTTATGGAATATTATTGTTCTATAAGAAATGACCAACAAGAGGAATACAGAGGCTTGGAGAGAGTTACATCAACTGATGCTGAGTGAAATGAGAAGAACTAGGAGATCATTATACACTTCAACAATGATACTGTATGAGGATGTATTCTGATGGAAGTGGATATCTTCAACATAGAGAAGAGCTAATCCAATTCCAATTGATCAATGATGGACAGAATCAGCTACACCCAGAAAAGGAACACTGGGAAATGAGTGTAAACTGTGAGCATTTTTTTGTTTGTTTTTCTTCCCAGATTATTTTTACCTTCCTAATACAATTCTTCCTTTGCAATAACAACAACAAAAAAATTCGGTTCTGCACATATATATTGTACCTAGGATATACTATAAAATATTTAATATGTATGGCAATGCCTGCCATCTAGGGGAGGGGATGGAGGGAAGGAAGGGAAAAACTCTGAACAGAAGGGAGTACAAGGGAAAATGTTGTAAAAAAAGAAAAATTACCTATGCATATGTACTGTCAAAAAAAGATGTTATAATTATAAAATTAATTTAAAAAGGTGTCACTTCTAAAATATATAAAGAACTGAGTCAAATTTATAATATAAGTCATTCCCCCAACTAATAGTCAAAGGATATAAACAGACAATTTTCAAATGAAACTAAAGTTATCAATAGTCATATGAAAAAATGCTCTAAATCACTATTGATTAGAAAAATGCAAATCAAAACAACTTTGAGGTACTACCTCATACCTATAAAATTGGCTAAGATCACAAGAAAAGATGATGATAAAATTTGGAGGGGATGCAGGAAAACTGGGACACTAATGCATTGTTGGTGGAGTAGTGAAATGACCTAACCATTCTGGGAGAGCAAATTAAAACTATACCCAAAGGGCTATTAAATTGTGCATACCCTTTGAAACAGCAGTGCCCCTACCGAGTCTGTATCACCAAAAAAATAATGAGAGGGAAAAGGACCCACATGTGTAGCTCTTTTTGTAGTGGCAAAAAATTGGAAAATAAGTAGATGTCCATGAATTGGGAAACGATTTGAGTAAGTTATGGTATATGAAAGTAATGGAGTATTATTTTTCTATTCAAAAATGATCAACAGACTGATTTTAGAAAGGCCTGGAAAGATTTACATGAACTAATGCTGAGCAATACAAGCAGAATCAAGAAAACATTGCACAGGGACAGCTAGGTGGTGCAGTGGATAGAGCACTAGCCTTGAATTCAGGACTGGAGTTCAAATCTGGTCTCAGACACTTAACACTTCCTAGCTATGTGACCTTGGGCAAGTCACTTAACCCCAGCCTCAAAAAAAAAAAAAAGAAAGAAAGAAAGAAAGAAAGAAAGAAAGAAAGAAAGAAAGAAAGAAAGAAAGAAAGAAAGAAAGAAAGAAAGAAAGAAAGAAAGAAAGAAAACATTGCACACAGCAATAGCAAAATTGATTGACCTACTTCATTCTTCTCAGGGGTTCAGTAATCCACAGCAATTCTAAGTCAAATGCCATCTGCATCCAGAGAGAGAACTATGGAGACTGAATGTAAATCAACACATACTATGTTCACTTTTTTTCTTCTGTTTTTTTTTCCTCTAGGTTTTTCCTAGATTTTTCTCTTTCAACATGATTTATAAGGAAATATAATTCATAAGCAAATATAAATATATATATATTTTAAAATGAATGTGCATGTATAACAAAAAATGTTTTTATATGTAACTGGAGAAAGTAAAAATGTTAAAAAAAAAAAAAAAGAAAAAGAAAAAAAAAGGTTTTTTACCAGTTATATCTGTTATTTTCTCTATACCCAAGGATATACTTTATTTGGGTTGAGTGACTTGAATTTATATTACAAAAGTTAAAAGATACTATATTTGTTGAGCATCAACTAAAATAATAAAATGTTAAACTGATTATACTTTAACTGACAAAATATTATTACAATTAGATATTGAAAAAATTTCATAAACAGCTACTTTCATTCATCCAGATCATGAAGTTGAAGCACAACACAGTGAATATTAAATTAGAAGAAAAATGAAGATATTGTAATAATTATAGCAACTCCACTCCTATAGCAATAATAGCAATTATAGCAAGTAATAACAATAAGCTATTGCCCCCCTCCAGTAGCAAACAAATGTGTTTCAGTGTTGTCTTTGATCATCATTTTCTAGATAACTTGCCATAACCAAGAATTAGAAAAAATTCATAAACTTCCTCAGCCAAAAAATTCTTTATTTAGTTATTTACTATTTTTTTTTTTGCACTGAGGAAATTGGGGTTAACTGACTTGCCTAGGGTCACACAGCTAGGAAAAGTTGTGTCCAAGACCAGATTTGAACTCAGGTCCTCCTGACTTCAGGGCCGGTGTTTTATCCCCACTGTACCACCTAGATATCCCAGAAAATTCTTAATTTTGAAGAAGAAAAAAACAGCAACCAAGTATCACCAGTTTAGAAAAGAAATTGATTTGCAAAATCAAGGAGGAAAGAATGAAAATTTAGAATTATCACTTCCTAAAATAGTGAAAAGTTAAAACAAAAACCTGCAGAGTTTGATGTAATAGTCTGCTAAGTAGTTTTTAGTGAAACTGGAACTACAAAAATATACAAAATGGAACATATTTACTAATGTTTTGTAATGCCCATTCTCATCAACAACAATAATAAAATGACTACATTTGAGCTCCATCTGTATTTCTTGTACTATGGAGTAGTGATGAGGTCCTGGGTAGTCAAGAGGTAGGAATTTGGCTGGTTGGTTGGTTGGTTGGTTGTTGTCCTTTGTTCTTGAAGAGGACCAAAATGACATCACTATGTTAGAGTCTAGTTACAGTGTGTTCAACTGCAGCTGATTAGACAATATGGCTCAGAATGCTCTGCCACAGATCAGACATAAATAGTCCCTATGAACATTTGGGATAACTTCTCCAATTTTGAGGATCTTGCCTTTCTTTTGAGCTGATTCAATTCTGCTTTGCTCATAGAACACAGCACTTTCTCTGAGAAGGGCAGGCCGTACTGGGAGGTCCTATGCCAGTATCTTTTAAAGAGATACAATCATACAATCAGTTCTAAAGTTCTTGAGATTACTTTTTAAAATGTGTAATTCTTTTATATGTATTTCACAAATATCATGCTGCATAAGAAAAACCAGATCAAAAAAGGAAAAAAAAATGAGAAAGAAAACAAAATGCAAACAACAGCAAAAAGAGTGAAAATGCTATGTTGTGGTCCACATTCAGTTCCCACTGCACTCTCTCTGAGTGCAGATGGCTTTCTTTATCACAAGACCATTGGAACTGGTCTGAATCACCTTTTTTGTAGGAGAGCCATGTCCATCAGAATTGATCATCGTATAATCTTGCTGTTGCTGTGTACAGTCATCTCCTGGTTCTGTTAATTTCACTTAGTATCCAGTTCATGTAAGTCTGAGATTATTCTTGTATCACTTTTTCTTACCACCTTGTGAGTGCTTGCCAAAAAACACGTAGGCTTGATTACCCTATTCATGTTATTGAAGAACATAGAATGGAGATAGGATGGAGAAACAAACTGAATCCAACTGATTAGTAAAAAGTTCTACTCAATAAATGTGAAATGTAACAAACCAGAGAAAATTCTGAGTGAAAATAATACTTTTTCACTATGAGAATGATGGTCTTCTATAAGCCATTTGTACAATTCTATAAACAATTAGGAAATGCTTGATTTTTCCTTCATGTTGCCAAAAATCATGTTGAGTTTAACAGATGAATAAAGATGTGAAACTTGAGGGTGGAGAGAAAAAAAAAAAAAAAAGAAAGAGACTGAACTTGAACCAGAAGATCTAGATTTTAATTCCCATTTATTAGCTAAAAGATCTTTGGAAAATCTCTTAATGAAGCCTGTTTCCCCATCTATAATATGGGAATATAATAAACTAGTATTATCTTTCTTTTGAAAGAAAGCATATTGTAAACTTTAAAATGCTATGTGAGATGTGAGTCCTTCATATAGTACTCTATCAGATGTAATATATCTTTTTCAATATAAATTTTTGTGGACTTTCTTTTCACATTATCAAGAGTCTTACCAATATCCCTTTTCCTCTCTCCCAGAAAGCCATACCATATAATATATTTTTAGATAAAAGAGGGAGAGAATGACATTAATAAACCAAGAAAAGATGAAAATACAATCCTCAATTTTTACAGGGATAACATTCCTACAAAATGTTGTGAATGTTAACATTTTGAACCCATGGGAAAATATGAGTTAGGTTCCCTTGACCATCAAAAACCATTTTTTGCTAGAGAATGCTGAAAATATACTTTCTGCATATACTTTTTTATAGTAAAACTTTAACACATTAACATTAACAAAATATTAACTCATTTACTTACAAATTGCAATTTTTTTAATTCCTTCATTGTTTATTTAAGAGATTACTTTAGTACTTTTCGGAGCAGATTCATACAAATCTTTAGGGCCCTTTCGTAAATATAATGGAACATTGATTGGTTTACTACCCAAAGCAGAAGACAGTGATTGTAGACTTTCCTTTCCATAAAGTTTATCCTTTTATTTTCTCACTAATTTACATCACTGATTTTGTAAGCTCAGACTTAGAGGCTAACGGGCTTGCTTTAGGCTTCAGGGCTATTGATTACAACACAAAACTTGAGTTTTAAAGGCAAACAATGAAAATATGCAACAAATTTATGGAGAGCTCTTTACTAAGGTAGAGTGAATAAGATCAGTGATGTGCCTCATCACTTTCACAAACTAGCTCACTGCATTTTTCCCCCCCTCAATTCCTCATAGTTAATGAGTGTGGTGCCAATGGAAAAGTGAAAATAAGGTTACTGTAGAAATGAAATCATGCAAATGCTTTAAGTCATGAAAAATGCTTGGCTGTTTTTGAAATGTTCCATTACCATGGAACTCCCACAATGTTGTTTTTTGTTTGTTTGTTTTAAATAGCTTTTTATTTACAAAACATATGCATGGGTAATTTTTCAACATTGACCCTTGCCAAACCTTCTGTTCCAACTTTTCCTCTCCTTTCCCCCACACTTTCCCCTAGATGGTAGGTAGTCCAATATATGTTAAATATGGTGCAGTGGTCCTCAAACTTTTTAAATAGGGGGCCAGTTCATTGTCCCTCAGACTGTTGGAGGGCCGGACTATAGTAAAAACAAAAACTCACACTCTGTCTCCTCCCCTCAGCCCATTTGCCATAACCTGGTGGGCTGCATAAACATCCTCAGTGGGCCGCATATGGCCACAGGCCGTAGTTTGAGACCCCTTGTGTTAAAGTATATGTTAAATTCAATATATATATATATACACACACACACACATATTTATACAGTTATCTTGCTGCACAAGAAAAATTGGATCTAGGAAGAAAGAAAAAAACCTGAGAAGGAAAACAAAAATGCAAGCAAACAATAACAGAAAGAGTAGAAATGCTAAGTTGTGGTCCACACTCATTTCCCATAGTTCTCTCTCTGGATGTGGGTGATTCTCTTCATTACTGAACAATTGGAACTGGTTTGAATCATCTCATTGTTGAAAAGAGCCACATCCATCAGAGTTGATCATTGTATAATCTTGTTGCTATGTATAATCTCCTGATTCTGCTCATTTCACTTAGCATAAATTCATGTAAGTCTCTCCAAGCCCCTCTGAAATGATCCTGCCGGTCATTTTTTACAGAAAAATATTCCATAACACCCATACAGCACAATTTATTCATCCATTTTCCAATCGATGGGCAACCATTCAATTTCCAGTTTCTAGCCATTACAAAAAAGGCTGCCACAAACATTTTTGCACATGGAACTCACACAATGTTAAAGGAATGGGATGGAAGTGACTTCTCATATTTTTTCTTTTGGAACATGTCAATTCTTTATCATTTTTTAATACTTTAATTTAAAAAAAATTTTTTAATGGTAGCTATTCTTTCCATTTATGGTATAGTTGTCTTAACTTCTTGATTATGTTTAGTTATACAAAGAAGGATGAGAGGGAAGTACATTCTTGTCCATCTTCTTTGGGGTTCAGCTTTTGTAATAAAATTATCATGTTCGGTTTTTATTTCTGTTGTGTTTACCATTTATGTTGTTGTAGTCTAGATAGAAAATAGAGTCCTGCTACTCTTAAGAGTCAGAAAGAACAGACCTCCAATCTGGACACAGAAACTTACTGTGTGACCCTAGGCAAATTACTTAATCCTATTTGTCTCATCTATAAAATGAATGAGAATGTAAAACCACTCCAATAATTTTGCCAAAAAAACAAAACAAAACCCAAATGAAGTCATGGAGAGTCAGACATCAAAATGACTCAACAAGAACAAAGTCATTTTATGTTTTGTTTTCCAGGCTATGTTTTGTTTTGCATCAGTTCCTATGTCTTCCCTTGTCTTTCTTCAGGTGATTAGCACAGTAATATTTTATGCTGAATAATTTTCAAATTTCTCATTTTCTAGCTGCAGGAGAGCAAATGAGCCAGATGTGTTATAATTTTAAGTAACCACACATCTTATTCCTTTAATTCATATGGATCCAGGGATAAGTGGCACATAGATTATATTATTATAAGGGTAGAAGTCCAGGGAGTTTTGCTTATAAAGTCATGAAGAAGCACCTACTAAAAAAGAATTTTAAATTCAAGCCTCTGCCAGTGAGAAAATCACAAGAAGAAAGGGTATAGAAACCAACAAATTGTTGAATTATTGGAAATCTAAAGGCATAAGATGAATAAAGGTATAAAAGGGAAATAAAATAATGGAAAGTTCTTGAAGAATGAAGTGAGGATATATCCCAATCCCTGAAAAATAACAATTCCAGTGTTAGTGTAGGATTTCCTTCCCCTTTTACCCAAGAAGTTGGAATTCTTCTAGTATACAAGTGTGCAGAACGGGAAAGAAGTTACTAGCATATTCTGATTCAGATAATTAAGATCTGTATTCCTCTCTTCTCTGAGAAAGTATGAGGTTATCTTATGGCATGGTAGATGACCAAGAGAAAAGATAGAAGTGTTGGATGTTATTAGAGTACCTGATACTATACTATGTCAATGAACTTGAAGGAAAGGCAAATGCAAAAGTGTATAGACTCTAACTGTTCCTTGTGTGTGGGACAATGAGCCTTACCCAAATTAAAATCAGAGACTTTCAAGGTAAAAAGCAAAAAGGATTTATTACAATCTCCTCAGAAAGGGCAATTTCCCACAGACAAGGTATCATCAGTATAGGAGTACAAAGTGCAAGCTGCAAAGCATAGGATTATATATAGAATGGTGGAAACCCACCTCCTCCCCAACTCTTCTTCCCAATGGCTAGGAGTAAGATTTACATTCTAATCTACCTAAAGACAAAGAATACTAGCCAATGACACACTCTTTTACCATATTAGGAACTTAATGCCAATGAAAAGGTGGAAGTGGGGGGGACAGAAGGGAAATGTATCTTTAAGATAATCAAACACTTCTAGTTTTGGGCTATGGCTAACTTGTTATTGCAAAATTTCAAGTTATAAATAGGGTTTAGGTAAAGACCACATCCTATGAGAAGTCTTCACTTAATTTATCCCATTCATTTGTTTGCCATTATCCACATTGCCAAAACATCTTCATCTCCTACTTCCTGCTTGTTCTCACTGGTCCTACTTCCCATTTCTTATTTCTTTTAAACATTCTATTTGTTAATTGTTCTAAAAAAGAAATCAGTTTAAGATATTGAGGTGTGTTTGTATGTGTGTTTGAGTGATTAAATGAACAAGCAGTAAAGAAGTGCCCTGGAACAGAAAAAGGATGTGTTCTTTTGGAATACTAAATACAAACCAAAATTATAAGTTGTAGTATAATTTCCCAAAAAGTATGGAAAAGGAAAAAAAAATGAATCTGGATCTCACATACTGCTAAATACAATTAAGCTAAAATGATATTAAGATTAAGAATTTAGTAATTAAAAACAGCAGTTCTTCCCTCAGAAGTCCTGGGATTGTCAGAAGTTCCTTGGTGCTTCCCTAGAGGGTATAAAGACAATGATCAAGAATATAGAGAAAGTTATGCCTTTAGGGAAGAGTAGGGAACAATGTAGTTTTGTGGCAGTGAAAGTGGAGCCCAGATAGAGGGAGTTGATGAGTTTTTTAGACAAACTAAAAGGCATTTAAGCTCTAGCCAAGGTTACACTGAAGAGTTGCTGATTCAGTAGATATGATCTTCTGAGACTGAGAGAAAATATTTAAATTGGAACTGCATTCATTGTTGATGAAGATTTGTTGCTATTGTTGTTTAGTTATTTGCAATTATGTCTGACTCTTTATGACTGCATTTGGGATTTTCTTGGCAGATATTGGAGTGGCTTGCCATTTCCTTTTCTAGATCATTTTACCGATGAGGAAAATGAGGCAAAAAAACTTAAATGACTTGCCCATGGTAACACAACTAGTATATATCTGAAGCCAAATTTGAACTCAAGAAGATGAGTCTTCTTATCTCCAGGTCTGGCATTTTATCCACTGAACCATTATCAGAGAGCACTGTAAAATTTACAGCAACCCTGTGTAATGTTACTTTCTTCTGTATTTGTTTTGTGTGGCCCTATCACACATCTGCCCAGTCAGGAGTTTTCCCCCAGAATCTAGCTACATTTCTTCCTTAAGAGCCAGGCCCTAAATCAAAACTAATCTGTTTCTAGTTGGCCACGAAGAGGTCCTAGGTCAAGCTCCATTTGGTCATTGTTTGAATCCTGATTGACTCAAACAGAATATAAATAGCAATCATTTTTGCTTGACCAGAAACCTTGAATGTCTTCCTCTCCCAGATTTATTTATTTATTTAGGGCTTTTTGGAACTAGGTGAAAGAGGAGATTCTTTGTCTCATTTGCAATCTAGCCTTAATCACTGAATGGGTAAGGCTTCAGTCAAACTGAGATTTGTTGAAGACTTTATATTAAAAAGGCCAAGATTTCCCATTTCATCCTGTAATCTCCAGTCTGATCTATATCTTGCCACTGGATTTATATTGCTCTGGAGGGGAAAGTGAGGCAGGTGACCTTGCACAGCTTTTCCCCATTTAAATCCAATTCATTTGTCTGCCATTATATAAGCTCCCGCATGTCATGATTCTCTCAGAGTACAAAGGACGAACAATTAACAGCATTTGGTCTATGTGAAGATTAAGGTCTTGTGCTGCGCCAGAGGCAAAACACAGTGCATTAAAGAGGAATCTAGTGATGTGTCATGTAGATTAAATCTAAGAGTCTAAACTCATTCTCTGCAACTATGCTCAATTCCCTACCACTGGTAAAAAGTGTCAAGCATCAAGCATTCTACATTTACTCTGGCCTATAACTAATATAATTAGGCAGGCAAAAATGCTGCTGGAAAACAAAATAAGCCCCAAAGACCCCTTAGTATACTATGAAAACAAATAACTTTCTAATAATATGCATATCTATTGTTTTTGAATGTCACCATTAGTCTGAATTTTGTACACATGCACATCCAGAGAGTAAGATAATTTTTTAAAGTAACAGGTTAATAGGAAAGATAGATAGCATCACTCCTATACATAGAAAGCACATGCATGTGCAATGTGATTTGAGCAATGATGAAATGCTTTTCCTCTCTCAGAATATGAATTGTATTATAACAAAATAGGAAGTTTGATTCATTTTTAAAATTAAAAAAATTTATTTTGAATTTAACAAACTAACAAATTTGATCATTTTCACTGTTACACAAATAAAAAAAGATTGCTCTGGGCAGATTTTTTTGAAGTATATATTAAATTTAAAACAATTTTTCCAACACTGCTATACTTGCGTCTCTGTACTGTGTATTTTAGTATTTCACTGACACTTTTTTTCCTTTTCTAAATATCACTATTCCTTTACTTCCCCACTTACCTACCCTCCCCAAAATAAATAGAAGCCCTTTTTTTTGGCAATAATGCAAAAATAAATTCATACATTGGTCATGTTTAAAATGCACACCTCACACAGCATTTTCCCCCTCTAGTATCTCTTTGGCAAGAGAGAGGAGCATGAATTATCACTTTTCTGAAGTAGAGCTTGAATTACCTATTTACAAAGTAGTGGTTAGTCAACGTGTTGATCATAGTTCTTAAGTTTTTTACAGACAGTTTCCTTTATGCTATTGTAGAAATGTTATAAATTGTTTTTCTGGTTCTGCTCACTTCCTGTCACCATAAGTCCTTTCATATTTCTTTGAATTAATCCTTTTCATAGTTTCTTATGGAACAGTATGATTCCATTACACCCATATGCCATGAAGATGTTTAGTCATCTTTCAATTAATGGTCAATTACTTTGTTACCTATTCTTTGCTACAATAAAGAATATTGCTATAAATATAATTCCTATTTTAACATGAGTCCTTTCTTTCCTTCTTTGACTTTTGTAAATGATTAGTTATAATATTGTTGGGTCCAAGTTATGAAGTTTTTTTGACTTTGGGGATATAATTCCAAGTTTTTTTCAGAATGGCTGGATTGTTTCACAGTTCTAAACAATATATTACTGTACTTATATTCCTATAACCTTTTAGATGATTTTCCTTTTTTGTCATGTTTGCAAATCTGATGGGTGAGAGAAGAAACCTCAAGAGTTTTTGTAATTTTAATTTTTTAAAATGATTTAGACCATGTTTTCATATTGTTTTACTATTTCAAATAGCTTACCTTTCAGAATTGTGTGTTCATTTTCTTTGACCATTTAACCTACTGAGGAGTGGTTTTTGTTTGTATATATTTGAATCCATTCCCATTATATCTTGCCTGTCAGACTTTTTTTTTTTTTTTAAAGAGAAAATTGCAGTACTCTTACTAGTTGATTCTTTTAACTTTGATTGCACTACACACAATTTTTTCATTTTCTGCAATCAAAAGTATCCATTTTCTTTGTGATTCTTTCTATCCCTTTTTGATCAAGAACTCTTCCATTGTTAAGAGTTGGAGTAAGCAATTGCTCTCAACTTATTGTATTGGAGAATTTATTTTATGTACCTTACTACTAAAGCATTCCATCCAAAGATTTGGTGTTATTTTCTAATCTGTAGAATTTAGCATTTGGCAAATTCTAGTTCTTGAAAAAAAATAAAGTGGCTTATTAGTTAATAAACAATTCGGAAAAGCTGTGCTCAAGAGCATATTGATGAAACCTAACTAATCCTTTTTTATCTACTACATATATAATCCTCATACTAATCTTGCTTTGTCTTTCTCAGATTTTAAATACTTTTTATCAAAAAGGCTTAAATATTCTAATAAACATAATTTTTGTTTTAGCTTCTTTCAAAAAAAAAAAAGAGTTGGGAAGTTCTTTTTCTACTCTTCTAGTTTGTAATTTTTTTTATATCAAAGTCCTCTATCCATTTGGCATTTACTATTATATTTAGTGTAAGATAATGGTTTATACCCAATTTCTATGGGGCTGCAAGTTAATTTTCCTCACAGCTCCTGTTGATCAATAAATAAGGATTTACTAATTTACTCTTGTATTTGTTGTCTTTAAGTCTATCAAACACTATGCTGCTTAGTGAGTACTTCTAATTCTTAGGCACCTAATCAATTCTAGTGATCAACTTCTCTACTTTTCAATCAGTACAAGGGGATTTTGAGAGCTTTTGTAGTATATTATGAGATTTAGTATTGCTGGATCTATTTCTTATTTTTAAAAAATTCTTTTCAGATTTTTCATCTTTTGTTCTTCAAGATGAATTTTGCCATTTTTCCCTCTAGACTTATTACTCTTTGGTAGTTTGGTATGGTATGGGATCTGTCAGGTCAACACTAATTGAAGCTTTAGGGTTATCTAAATAGATATGATTCAATCATCTGAACAAAGATGATTTTGCTTTCTCTTTAACTATGCTTATTGCTTTTATCTCTGTCCTAATTGGTACAGCTAACGTTTTTAGAACTATATCAAGTTTTGCAAAAAAAGGAATTCTTAACTTTATCTTGGTTCTCATTGGAAAGGCCTCTAGCTTATATCTATTACAGGTAATACTGGCCCCCCGTGATTTGAGATAGTTTGTTGAAAAAAAAAAGTATATTTTATTCATATACTTGTTTAATGTATCATTAAATGAGAAATAGGTATTGCATGTTATAAAAAACTTTTTCCTCCTCTCTTGATATGCATTTTTGTTTTCAATATAATCTATTACTATAATATATTATAGCTAATATCAAACTGGTATATTTACTGGTATAAATCCAACCTGGTCATGGTGAACAACTTTTTTATTATGTGGTAATCTTTTTGCTAATATTTTAATTTTTTTTATTTTTTAATAGTTTTTGATTTTCAAAATATATACAAAAATAGTTTTCAACATTCACCCTTGCAATACTTTGTGTTCCATTTTTTTTCTCCCTCCTCTCCACACTCTCCCCTAGATAGCAAGTAATCAAATATATATTAAATATGTGCAATTCTTCTATACATATTTCCACAATTATCATTCTGCATAAGAAAAATCAGATTAAAAAAAGGAAAAAAATGAGAAAAAACAAAAAGGAATTTGCTAATATTTTTAGAAAACATATTTTGTATTAGGAATATTAACTTTTTTTTTTTTTTTTTTTTTTTGCTGTTATCTCCTCCTTGTTCAAGTATTGCAGTCATATTTATATTTATCTCATGGTATTTAAAATAGGATCCTTTCTTTTAAATTTTTCATAAGCAATTTATATAATATTCGGATTGTGCTTTGTGTATTTGATATGACTAAACTGTAAATCTATTTGGTCATGCTATTCTCCTCCCCTCTCCTCCCTTTGGAAGTTCTTTATAGTTTGCTTCCCCTCCCTGCCTTTTCTGTCATTTAAATTCTTTTTTTTTTCTTTTTTTTTGATTGTTTTTAATGTGGGTATTTCATGCTTTTGTAAATATCTATTTCATTTATCAATTTGTTGGCATATAATTGGACGTAGTAGTTCTAATAATTTTCCCCCTTTCATTTGGTGTGAATTCTTTTTCATTTTGGAAATTTGGTTTCTTTATAAGATTAGCCAACAGTTCTCTAATTAATAAGAAAAACAATTAGTTCTATTTCTTAATTTTTTTTTTCATTTTCAGATTTTTTGTGTGTTTTGATTGGTTGCTTTCTACTTTAAACTGAATACCCAATTCAATTCTCAACTAAAAACTAAAGTAAAAAGACTAAGTAGGACCAAACTAAAAAGTTCTTTTTAACCAAAAATAACAAAACCATTCAGTTCCTGTGTTTCTTAATTGCCTCTGTAATTCTTGAAGACAGAAGGATTATGAAGAGACAATTTACCTAACAATGAATATAAACATTACTTTTGTTCCATCCTTTCAGTCTGGTTAGAAATGCAAGCTTCTTGAGAGAACATATTGTTTCATTTTTTGTATTTGTATTAAAAGGAACTGGCATATAGCAGTCAATTAATAAATGTTTCTTGATTAGGTTTTTTTGAATATTTATTGTTATTCAGGGTATGTACTATTTTTGAGCTACGTGAAAATTTCATATATAATTTCATTGAAGCTTTAACATGCATTGACCATATACAGAATACTATATTGTGCTAGGCAGATTAGGTGTAGCATAATAGCTATCCTCATCAAATTTACAATCCTAGTGGTGGATGTATACAAAATTATAATACACAATAATATATAGGTGCATTAGATATGAACAAAACAAGGTATTTTTAAAGATGCATTACTGACAGGAGGATGAAGGAATATTAAGAAGAAAGCATGAGTTCAGCTTTCAAGAATAGAAATTTTTAATATGTGATGAGAAGAATGGAAAGCATTCCCAGACACAAAAAAAGAAAATAGAGATGGGAAAATACAGGGCAGGTCTGGGTGACAAGGAGTTTGTCTGGAGTATAGATTATGTACGTGTATAACAGATGTGAATGGAAAGGTAACGTTGGTGCCAGTCTGTGAAAGGTAAAATATCTGAAGGTAACCTGTTAATAGGAAGATAATTTTTTTTTTTTTTAATGAGAGTGTGGTATCTCATTTATACACTAATACATAAAAAATTTGAGAGACAGTTTTGGGTAATCATTAATAATGTTTGCATATTACTAATAAAAGGGTGATACTCCTGAATTTATTGAAGATCAATCGTGGAATTCAACTCAAAGCTTATATGGCCTTGCAAGAGTGGGTATTCCTGAGGGTGGAAATCAGCTCTGATTGGTTAACAATGAGAGAAGGAATATTATAATGTGAGGTAGTCCCATCCTAATGAGGAGCCAGAATGAGATTTTGACTATGTCAATTACTTCTAAATCACCCCAGCCTTGCACAATTGATCAAAGAATTTACCTCCACATAGACCTGATTAAAAAGTATGGTGGTATGAAGACCTATGTAGGAAGTATTGTAATGAAGACTAGAATAACAGTAATGAGAATATAGGAAAATTTTTCATGAAAGAAATATTGTGTGGGTAGAATCAAAAAATTTGACATCTAAATAAATATGAATGGTAAGGGAATGGGAAGAATCAGGGATAATTCAAAGTTTAGAAGACCAGAGACCAGGTGAAAGGTGTAGTCTTGTCAAAGATAAAAATGATAAATGAAAGAGGAACAAGTGAATCTTCCTTTACAAGTTAGAATTGATCTACCAATTAGCATTTTTTTTAGATTCAGTAATATCTGATATTCATGTAGTACTTTAAAGTTGAACACTTTACAAATGCCCATTCTCATTTGGGCCTTATAACAAGGTATTCTCAATGCTCAGCACCCTATCCACTATATACTACACAGACTCAATTAATTTACCATCAAACCCTATTACTCCATTTTGTCCCCAAGGTGGCTGAAAGATATTATCAAAAGCTATGTCACTACACTTATCATCCAGTCTAGTTAATTCTATCAAAAAAAAAAAGGAAATATTGATAGTTTGGGATGCCATGATCTTTCTGAAGCATAATGCTTCTGTTTTCTAAGTACACAGAAATGGCATTAATTCATTTCAAAAAACATTCTACTATATATAAGACACTGCACTAGGTAATACAGACACAAAGAAAAATGACAAGTTCTTCCTTCAAAGAATTTATAATCTAGCAAGATATGTTCTTAAACCTTAAAACTATAAAAGGTGAGATTTGGAGGGGGAGAAATAACATTTAGAAGAGTTGAGAAGTGGAGTGAGTAGAGAAAGATTCTTGGAGGATGCAACAATTGGAGATTTCAATAGATTGAGATTAAAGTCAGTCTTTTTAAAGCATAGTCTATGAAAGTGCATGCAATAAGGAAAGAATAGAATCATAAGCAAAAATAGTAACCTAATTTGGATGGACAGAATAAGAGGAAATGGAAGCAAAGTAAGGTAGGAAAAGGAGAATGGAGTCCTAATGTAAAGAACTTTGAATCCTGGGCTATGGACTTTTTAATTTATTGGGAGCTATTCAATGTTTTTGATCAAAGTAGTGTTTTAGTCAGGCACATTAGGAAGAGAAATTTGTCAGTAGTGTTGTCAAACAGAGGAGTTTATGTTGTATACTATAGGTAACCAAGGAATATTTTTAGCTAGGGAACTGATATGGCAAAATCTACACAATAGGAAATCTATATAGGATGGAATGAGGAGGAAAAGATTGTTTCCTTTAAAGTTCAGTTCCAGTTGCTGTGTAGTTGTCTAGTAGTTGTTTGTTTTTTTAAATTATGTCTGATTTCATGACATTTGGGGTGTTCTTGGAAAATATCCTGAAATGGTTTTGCCATTTCCTTCTCCAGCTCATTTTACCAAAGAGGAAACTGAAGCAAATAGGGTTATTTAAGCCCAAGGTCACACAGTAAGTGTTGGAGGCTGGATTTGAAGTCAGGATGATGTCTAACTCCAGGTCTGGCACTCTTATCTACTTCTCAACTTAGCTATCCTTTCAGTTCTAGTACTATTTGTCAAGAAGTCTTTTCTGCATTTCCTTTTTGTACATTATTCCCCAAGCACCATCCTTTATTCCATCATTTTATTTTACATATATATGTATTTTTCTGGGAACATAAGATCTAAAATCCTTAAGTTCAGGGAATCCTAATGGCCAGCATGGTTACCTACCACACAGAGGAATTTAATACTTTTTGATTAATCAGTGAAAAAAAATCACCTCATTTTATACATAAGGAAACTGTAGCCTAGCAAGTTACCTAGCAAGAAGGGAGAAGAGGATAGGAATTGGAAAAATAGTGGATACAGAATCCACATGATTTGGCAACTAATTGAATATTGGGATATGGGCAAGAGAAAAGTCCATGATCATTGAGGGTTTGAGCCTGGGTGGTTCGAAGGACAGTGAGAATTAGGGAAGTTAGGAGGTGGAGATATTAGGAGAAAGAGGTTGAATTCAGATTTAAACATAGGTTTGATCTGTGATATCTAGACAAGGATGTCCATCAAGCAATTTGAAATACAGACTGAAACTTTGGGGAGAGGCTGAGTCAAAGATTTTATTTCCCCAGAATTGGGAAGTCAGTTGAAGATAACCGATTTTAATAGTCATTAGCATAGAAATGACACCTGAAGCCCTGGAAGCAGAAGAGATCACCTAGACAAAAGTCAAAAAGAGAAATGAAGATTAAGGACAACTTTAAGAGAAATCTATGCTTAGGGAAGATTACCCAATCAATGAGATCCACAAAGATTGGGAGATCCAAAGAAAGGAGACCCAGAAAAAAGCATCATAACAGATAGCCAAAGGATAGAAAAGAAATTCATAGGAAGAACAAGAGTTGGGAATTAAACGGTGTAGAAAAAAGCTAGATAAGGTCTTGAGTAGGGTTATTATATCTGGCCATTAAGTGATTGGTGACTCCGGAAAAGTCAGAAATCATGTTTAAAAATAGGTTCAAAAAGTTTCCCAGGGAATATCTGTAGTTCTCACTCAGAATTCATTTTTGAAAACTGGGACACTTGGTTATCTCTTGCCACTTGTCTCATTCTCATTCCTTAAAGATTACCGAAAGTGGAATCATATATCCAAGTTCTTTTTATTAAGTTCCTTACTTGTTAAATGGGGGCTTCTCTTGTTCCCTAGCATTCCTTAAAGATTACCAACTATGGAATCCTAGCTTCAAGTTTTTTTTTTTTTTTAATTAAGTTTCTCGATGGTTAAATGGTGCTTATTCAATTTCTCACCTGCTAAAATTAAACTAAAACTTGCTTTCCTTAACTCATGATGAAATCTAGGCAGCTAAATGATGTAGTTCAGCTTCAGGTAGGGGGTGTGTGACTCTGGGCAACTCATTTAACCCTTCTTTCTGGAAATATTAGCATCTTTTTTCTTAGAGGTTATCCTGAGGATTAAATAAGATATATGTAAAGTGCTTTGTAATGCACAGTAGTTTAAGGTCCGAAAGCTTAAAGTAGCTTTGAAACTTTTGAGGAAGCCCTATATAAGCCATTTATTCTAAAGGGATATAAATGCGAACTATTATTACTACCTTGATTTATTTGATTAGCTTGGTAAAAATAAGAAACCATTTAAAATGAAACTAAATCTGAAATTTCATTTTTCTCCCGGAAGGTAATGCCATTTGTCTTCATGAGAAATTATACTGAAAAGTCCCTGAAAAACTTAATTGCCCATTTGTGTTATTCTTCCAAAGCTCCAGAAGCAGGTCAGGAGGGGCTGGGAACGATCTTTCAGGGACTTTGAGGAAAGCGTGGACTGGCAGCGGCCGGGCCACGCTTAAGAACCGGGACTTTTCTCGAGCCGCAGACTTGGCGACAAGGCCCCGAGGACAATGACAATAATTTGGCTGGGGCCCCCACTCGGCAGTCCAGGGTAGCGCTCGGCTGGGGGTCGGGGTCGCACAGTCCTGTGTCCGGCCCAAGTTCGGAGCCAACTAAAAAATGTCAGCGCTCAGGAGCTTTCAACACCTTTCCGGCGGAGAGGGTAGAGCAGGAGGAGGAGGAGAAGTGGGGAAGTGTGGGGGCAGGCCGGGAGAGTGAAATCATTGTTTCTTCAGAGCTGGGGCTTGGCCTCGCTCCCTGGCCCCAGTCCAAGGCTGCAGTCACAGGAAGACGGGATATTTTTTCCCCCCATTTTCAATAGAAAAATGTGATCCGGCCTTAAAAAAAAAAAAAAAGAAAGAAAAAAAAAAAGCAGCACTTAAAAGAAGGTATGAATATCCTGGAGGAGGGTTCCCTAATCCGGACGGTTTCTGAAACGCTCACCAAGAGTGAAACCATCCCAGCCTCCGCCAGACCACGGTCCTCATAAAGACCCCTACGGGCCCTTCTTTCCTTCCTTCCCCGCCCTCCCCCCCACAACCGTCTTTCCTCTCGTCCCCAATACCCAGAAGCCACTGCGCCCCAAAGCGCACGCGCAAGCAAGGTAGCCGCCTCAGGAAGAGGAAAATGGAATAAACAACTCCGAGAAGCCGGAGCGCGAGCTACGACGGAGTGAAGGCAGAATTTAAAAATAAACCGCACTTCCCCCTGCCCCTCCTTCCCACCTACCCTTCCCTTCCTCCACCTAGCCGCCGCGGCCGCCACCCTTCTTCCCCTCTCTCCCCTCCCTGCAACTCTCAGCCCGGGCCCTCGCGCTGAAACTCGTGCGCCCGCCCCGTCGTCCCGTGCGGCCCCTTTAAGAAAAGAGCGAGAGTGAGCGAGAGAGAGAATCCCAACTCTTCCCCCCCCCTCCCCTTCCCTCCTTTCTGCCCCTTCTTTTCCCCCCTCCCCTCTCCCCTGTCCCCTCCCCCCCTTCTCCCCGGGCGGCTCCGGCTCCCGCTGCGGGACAGACCCACCCGCCCGGGCTTTTCTCCGGCACGGGCTATTTCCCCTCCTTTCCCTGTCTATGGTGGCGTCGGCGGCTCCTCGGGCGGCAGCGGAAGGCGAGGCTGCGGCGTTGCCATGATCAGCGGCAGCGGCGGCCTCCCGCCCCCCCAGCCGTCCCCCTCTTCCTCCGCTGCCGCCTCCTCCTCCTCCTCGGTGGCGGCCGCGGCCGTGGTGGTGGCCCCGCCGGGGGTCGGCGGGGTCCCCGGCGTGGTCGGCGCGGCGGCGGCGGCGGGCGTGAAGCTCAAGTACTGTCGCTACTACGCCAAGGACAAGACGTGTTTCTACGGGGAGGAGTGTCAGTTCCTGCATGAAGACCCGGCAGCCGGGGCTGCCCCGGGCCTCGGCCTCCATAGCAACAGCGTCCCCCTTGCCCTGGCCGGCGGCGGGGCTGTGGCGCCCGGGTCCGCAGGCTATCCGATCGGAGCTGGCCCGGGTGGCGGAGTGGGACCACCGCCGGGGCCCAAGAAGCCGGACCTGGGGGGGCCTGGAGGAGGAGCTGGCGGCGGCGGAGGAGCAGCAGCGGCAGCAGGCGGAGGCGGGGGGCTGGACGGACCGCGGCTGACAAGTGAGTGCCATAGCCGGGACCGCGGGTGGGACTGGGCTGGTCAGGCCAGAGAGGCCTGGGACGGGACGGGACGCGACGGGACTGTATGAGGCCATGCGACCGCCGGGCGCCCTGCGCTAGGGCAGCCTCTTCCTCTCCTACCCTCCCGGCCGCGGCCTAGGCCCAGGTCCGGCTCTCTCTCCTTCCCTCTGCCCGGGGACTGCCCGGGAGGCTTGGGATCCGGGAAAGGGAGGGGGGGGGAAGGGGGATGGGCAGAGGAGCCCAGAGTGTGTGAGAGCTGGGAGAATTTCCGGGGGTGTGGAAAGGGGTTGGGTTTGCAGACACTTGTGGGGTTGAGGGGGAGAAGGAATAAGATGTTTTAAGGGAGAGTGAATATTGAGGTTCCACTAGGTATAGGCGTTAGAGAAAGTTGCTTTTTCTCGGGGAACGAGGTAAATACATTCTAAGGAAGCGGTTTGGGTTATTACATTTAGGAGAATTAATTTGTGGGGAGTCTGGAATCGTTAATAAGGGTGGGGATGAAGTGACATAAGTTGTAACTTTCTGGGTGGGGATTCCCCAGGTATTGTGATCTTTCTTTGCTCTGTCTTGCTTTGTAAATTACTTCGTGGCCGGGCTCATTTTTACCTACAACTTTTTATGCCACAGATATCTGTTCCAAATATGCCACAAAGTGTCCACTTTGTACACAGTAGGCACTAAGTAGATATATATTAAATAAAAGAATGAACTCTGCTGATTTGTATTTCTTGACGATGTGGACGGTGTCAGGAAACTTTTAATATTTATCAACTTACGAATAATAATTACCTTCCACTAGGAGAGAAGATACAGTATTTCAAAACAACGCCTGGTTGTTTTTTTTTTCCCCCTCCAGAAAACTGCTTCTAAAATAAGGATGAACTGACATTGGAGTGATTTGTTGAATTTCCATTTTTGTTTCTTAGTTTTACTGTTTTCAGACTGCTTGAGAGCAGGGACTGTTTTTGCTCTTTTTTTGTATCATTAGTTCTTAGTACAGTGCTTAATATATTGTGGGCACTGGATAAATGCTATTGACTTACTTGTTTATTTGTATATTTCTCAAACATGAAATGGCCATTACATTTTTAGACAGCTAAGTCCCCAAATAATTTGCTTAAGCAATCTACCTTTGATTAGGGCAGTTTTTTTTTGAACTTGGCATGTCAGTTTCAGCATATCTCAGTTGTTTTTGTTTTGCTAAATAATGGCTTTCTCCCAGACTTTAAATTTTAAAGACCTTCACTTTCCCTTAATATGGTAGGTTAGGTGCAAATGAGCGGTTTTTTTTTTTTTTCCCCTGGCCTAGTAGTTCTGGTCTTTAAAATATGAGAGCATTTTTAACCCTCAAGTTTTTAGAAACTAATTTGTGTTTTGTGGTATGCTTTTGGCATGGCTACAGTGGATTCGAGGTGAGAACTGAAGAATTTTGAATTAATATTGATAGATTAGTGAATGGTGAAGCTTACTGATATAGTTTTATTATTCATAGTAAAAGAAAGGCAAAACTGGTCACCATTAAGAACACCTACAATTTTTGACTGACATTTATAATAATATGAGATCTTTTAATGCTTTTACAGGAAGCCAACAATGGGGAAATTTAAATGGCAGCTATGTTTAGCTGGATAATCTATTGACATGTTCAGGAGAGTGAAAGGAGTTAGTTATATGTTCCTTAATTTAAAAAAAAGAAAAAAATTTAAATTTCTTAGTTGTATGACTGGAACTTGTCATTTATTTAACATCTTAGAGCCTGTTTTCCTCTTCTGGAAAATGGGAATAACAGTAGTTACCACTGTTAAGGTATTTACAACTGTAAAGTATTACATAAATGGAAGATGGATAAAATTTTAAAATTCATATCAGTTATTTATTAGCTCATACAAATTGGTGTGTATTTTTCTTCTCATACAGATCTCATGCTGTTTAGCTTTCATTCTGGCTTTGACTTTGTTCTAGTTGTTTTCTTGTATTCCCTATCTATTCTTTTTCTGCTCCTACTTCTGTTTTGGAGTGTAAAGTCAGCTTTTAAGTGGTTGCAAGTGGTATCTTATTTTGGATCTTAAATAATCCATTTGAATACTCCAAACATTTATTAAGTACCTGCTCTGTAGATCCTGAGAATATACAAAGAAAGCAAAAAGATCTCCTCCCTCAAGAAACTTATTTTCTACATGGAAGATATACTATGTAAATCGAAAGTTATAGATAAAATAACTTGAGTAGAGAGAGCAATAATAGTGAAAACTAGCAAGGGGTCCTGTTAATGTAGTATGTAAACTGAACCTTGAAAGAAGCTTGGGATACCTGGCTGAGGGAAAAGAGATAATACATAATCCAGAGGTATCCATCAGAAGCATCATAAAGACACTAATAGGGGATAGAATACCATGGTCAAGGAACAGCTACTCTGGTTAGATGAAATATGTGCATTGGAAAGTAATGTATAATAAGGCTGAAAAGGTGTACTGGACTCAGATTTATTGTGAAGAGTTTTAATGCCAATCCTGGGAGTTTTTTGTATTTTTTAAGAGACTAGGTAATCATGAAGCTTTTTGAGCAGAGAATGATATCATCAGATTTGTACTTTAGGAAGATTATTTTTGTACTTTTGAAGGATGAATTGGAGAGGATTGTTGATTTGAAGTCAATTTTGAGGCTATTGTAATAGTCCAATCCAGCATTTCTCAAACTTTGGTCTGCCTCCTCTGGACCTTACTTGTCTCAGTACCACACTTTGAGAAATGCTGGCTTAACAAAAGATATTAAGGTCTTTGGTTAAGGTGGTGGCTAAGTGAGTTGAGAAAAGGGTAGAGGTAGAATTGCATTGTGGTAGAGGTAGAATTGACATGACTCCTAATTGGATGTGGAGATCAAGAGAAAGTAGAGAATGTCACAGGATATAAACTTGGATGATCTCAGTAGAAATGGTCTGGAAAGGCTGGAGATTATTATTTTTTTGAGGGGGGGTGAGGTGAAGTGGATAACTAGCTCCCTTTTCAATATGTAGAAAGATGATATGGGCATCTTATTGGAAATGTCTAGTTGGTGATCTAGGACTGGTGCTCAGGAGAAATATTAAGTCTAAATATGTAGATTTAGAAGTCCTTGACACAGAGTTGATAAATGATTCCATCTTCCAGAGGGTGAAGAGAGCTAAGAACTGACCCTTCATAGTTAGGGGTTGTGATAAGAATGATAGACTGAGAAGGAAGCAGCAGTCTGTAAAGTGCAAGGAAATCCTGGAAGGAGAGAGTAACCAGGAAGAGGGAGTGGTCAGTAGTTTAAATTGTGCTGTGAAATCTGGAAGAATGAACGAAGAAAAGGCCTTCAGAATTAACCATTTAAGAAATACTTGGTAACCTTTGAATGCAAGCTGTTCCAGTTGAATTTGGAAACTTTATGCTTGGAGTTTGAGAAAGAATTTGGAAGAGAGGAAGTGGAATTTGGCTTTGAAAGAAGGGTGATAGCTTGGGGGAAGTTTGAGTCATGTGAAAGTTTTATGAGGTGGGGATGGGGAGATGTGATCTATAAAGATCTGGCCATATCTGCTTTGTATGCCTAAGTTTTTGGAAGGAGCCTTGGTATACAAGAGATTGAAGATTAAAAAGAATTAGGTGGGGATAATCCTAGGGGCAACAATCCTAGATTTGAGCTCTAAAGCAGTCTACTACTCCCCTCTGTTTACAAATGAGGAAACTGAGGCTCTAAGTAGTTGTGACTTGCTGAAGTTATATAGGTAGAAAACATTCCAGATGACTTTGAATGTAGGTCCCCTGACTGGCACCTGTGCTCTTTAGGCTATAATGTGACACAGAGGGTGAACCTTGGCAAGAGGAATGGCCACCTTTTCAACAGAATTTGTAACAAAGAAAGAGAATGGGAAATAATGTAGGTTTTTGAGACATAGATTTTCAGTTTTTCCTTATTCTTTGCTGCCTTTGTCTTCAGAAATCACCCATCCTTAAGAACTAAACAAATCGACAACCCTTGTTTTTGTGCTACTTTACCTTCAGCTCTTATCCTCCATCTTTCTTCTTTCACTGTCAAACTCCTAGAAGATGTTTATACTCTTTGCCAATACTTTTACACCTTCCACTCTCTATGTTGAGACTCTTTGTGATCTGGCTTCCATCAGTCTCTGCCACTTAAATCAAACTGCTCTCTCCAAGGTCACTAATGATCTCTTTATTGCTAAATCGTATAGCCTTTTCTTTATCATACTTTTTTTTCCCCCCTAAGGTAATTGGGGTTAAGTGACTTGCTTAGTTACATAGCTAGGATGTGTTAAGTGTTTGAGATAAGATTTGAACTCAGGTCCTTCTGAATTCAGGGCTGGTGCTCTATTCACTGTCCCATTTAGCTGTCCCTGTCATACTTTTTTAAAGCTGTGATACTGTTGGCTACTTCAGTCTTTTGGATACTCTCACTTCCTTGCATTTTTTCATACTATTGTTCTGTTTCTCTGTTTCTCTCTCTCTCTGTTTCTCTCTCTCTGTTTCTCTCTCTCTGTTTCTCTCTCTCTCTCTCTCTCTCTCTCTCTCTCTCTCTCTCTCTCTCTCTCTCTCTCTCTCTCTCTCTCTCTCTCTTTCTCTTTCTTTTTGTCTTTCATTCTCTTTCTCATGTCTGAACAAGCCTTCTCAGTTTTTGCAGGATCATCCATGTACTGTTTTCTATGCATCTGTGTACATCAAGAATCTGGCCTTGTTTGGTTGTGCTCTACCCATCTTGTCATTGGTTCAGTTATCAAGTTTTATGTAGATAATGATCCTTTCTTCATCTTGCCAAGATTTCCCCATTTCTAACTGCCTGTTAGACATCTGCAATTGCATATATCATAGTTACTTCAAACTCATCATGTCCAAAACAGTACTTTATCTCTTAGACTTCCCTAACTTCTCTTTTTGTTGAAGAAATCCTTCCAGATAACTTTTGAAACCTAGGAGTCATCAATTACTCTTCACTCTTAACTCTCATAGCTAACCAGTTGCTAAGACTTGTCAGTATCACCTTCTCAAGTAAAATCTTTTCTATTCACAAGACAATTATTCTGGACCAAGTCTTCATCACCTCTCACCAATACCATTGCAATAGCCTTCTAATTGATCTCTGCCTTCTCTTTTTCCTTTTTGCTATCCTTTCATGCTTGTCTTCCAGCTAAATTGACTTGTTATTCCCTGTATAAAATATTCCGTCTTTTGCCTCTGACTTAGTACAGATTGTCCCATGTTCCTAGAATGTTTTCTCTGTTCCTTACTCTGTCTTTTCAAGTTCCTTAGTGAAAGTGCTGCCTTCTTCAGCTCACTTCTCTTCCCTCCCCCTCTCCCTTTTTTCTTCCCTTCCTCCTTCTCTCCCTCCCTTCCTTTCTTCCTTCCTTCCTCCCTCTGTTCCTCCTTCCCTTACCTCCTTCCTAACTTCTTTCCTCCTTCCCTCCCCTTTAAAGTTTTAAACTTTTTTATTTTATTTTGTCTTTACATAATGAATATGTTACATAATGAATATATTTTTTGCCTTTTCAATGAGCAGTCCTTTTAATAAAGAATTAACAAAGTGGGGGGAAGCAGAACCAATTAAAACAATTAAAATAAAACCAATGAAAACATTACCAAGGTTGAATGTATACATTCAATGTAATGTGTAGTACACACTTATATTCTCCACATCCCCACAGGGTTCCTTCCTCCTTCTTTTCTACTCCTCCCTCCCACTATAGTCAAAGAAGGGATGGAATTGCATTTTCATAACTTTTTTCAAGGGCTAAATTTCATGGCCATAATAGTTATAATGTTTTGTTTGAAGTGTTTTGTTCTTTCCATTGATAGGGTTATTTTCCTGGTTTAGTTTACTTCACTCTGCATTAATTCATATATGTCAGTCTATGCTTTCCTGCTATTAATTTTATTATTTCTTATGATACAATTATTTCCTTAATTCATGTGTAACCATTTGTTTAGGTAGTCTTCAATAGGTGGATTTTTACTTTGTTTCTAGTTCTTTGATAACACTAAAAGTGAAGTGCTGCTATAGATATTTTGAAGTATTTTGGAACTTTTGTCTTTTCTCTTCTTCCCATGCTTAAAGTTGAGCATTTATAACTTGTTATTTTTGCCAGTTTGCTGGGTGAGTGGTGAGACTTTAGAGTTATTTTGACTTGCATTTCTTTTATTAGTGATTCAGAACAGTACCAGGTAGTAATTCAGATTTCTTCAGAGAACGTTCATTTGGGGTATGGCTCTAGACTCTTCCTGATTCCTATAGTTTTGAATGGCCCAGCATTCTCCACAAATCATTTTTATGTAGATTTTATTTATTTTTATGTATCATACTTATCTGTGAACATTGTATCTACCTAGTAGAATGAAAGGTTCTAGAGGACAGTGACTGCCTAATTTTTATATTTATCTCCCCTTGTGGGACATAATACAGGAAAATGGAATGTCAGTATGTATGGCCTTTATTTTTGGAATTAGGAGGGGAGAGACAGAGATATTTAGGAGGCTTGAGGACAGAAAATTTAGAACAACCACTGTGAGTATTGGGGTACTGAAAACTATAAAGTGAACAATCTTAAGTTCTAAGAATTTTAATTATTTGTATAACTTAAGATATTATTAAAAGCCAGACATCTAAATAAAAATTTATTACTAGTTTAATACATTAACATTATGAGAAACTTCATTTTCTTGATCTCATATTGTATTACTATAATTACTTTTAGAGAAAAGTACTTTGTCAGCCATGAAAAATGTATGGAAATGTGAGCTACTTCCATTACAAGTTTAATCTATGCATATCAAATTTTTTTTTTTTTTTTTAAGTCAAAGGTATATGGTATTTATTTAGCACTTGACATTTGTAGAAGTGGCTTGTAAAAGTTGAGTAGCATTTTTAAAAAAAATGTCCTGGTTACTACCTTACTAGTGGAACATTTGAGGTACAAAGATGCTGGGGTTTTGCCTAATGTCATATCTATTAGACCTGAAAAGTATTTTGATTTATCATTTAACTATATTATGTTTTTCCTCCCCCTTGGCTTTTTTGTATAAATTCCTTTCCATTTTCAAGCTTGTTAATACACAAAAGTGGGGGGGGGGGAGTGAATGTATTATAGCATATATTTTTGCTATTTGAAGAAATTCTATTAATTTAAAAAACATTTACTTGAGATTTTTGGCCGTTAAGATTTCTCTTGGACTGATTTATCCTAATTCTTTATTTTTATTTTATTTTATTTTTTTATCCTAAATTCTTATTGTTCTTAAACTTTCAAGTAATTGGACTTGGGCTAATTGAATTGTATACTTAACATTAAGTTATTTTCTCTCTCTTTTTTTTCTCCTGAGGCTGGGGTTAAGTGACTTGCCCAGGGTTAGGTCGGAAGTGTTAAGTGTCTGAGACTAGATTTGAACTCTGATCCTCTTGAATTCAAGGTTGGTACTCTATCCACTGTACTACTAGCTACTCCCTATATATGATCATTGTCAATGATAAGGCTGCAGTACTAAGATTCCCATGGTCTGCTTCTAGCTAGATGAGTTTGTTTTTTTTTTAAATGTGGTTTAAACATTCAATATTTCTTAAATGCTTAATTTGCTGGGGTTGAAAGCAGAAATAGAGAAAGTTTTGATTTCATTGGTATCAAGAATTCCCTGTTGAAGAAGCAATACAAATAAAGCTTTTTTCTGCAATAGAAGTGGTTTAATCAGAAGATTCTCAATCATTTTAGATGTTGTTGAATGAGCCTCTTTCCAAAATAAGTTTTTTAAATGCATAAAATAAGATGCATAGGATTGCAAAGGAAGCCAAATACAATTGTCAAAATATTTAAAAACAAGCTGATAGACTCCAGATTAGGAACCTTTTGAAAACTGAGAGGTAAAATGATTTGCTCAATATCAGGACTCAAACCCTGGTCTTCTTGAATGCTTTGAGTTCAGTTTTATCCACTATGCCTTACTGCTCTTAAAATATATATATATATATATGTATATATATATATATATATATATATAATATATAATCAAAAATTATATTTATCACTAACTTTGGTGGAGAAGTGATTTCATATGATTGAAATACCATTTCATCCATCCTCCAGGCCTTTTTTTTTTTGTGTGTGGTTCTTGTTCCGTTTTCTTAAAAGAACTATTGTGAGGCATAGAGCTAAATGGTGGGTATCCAAAAAAAAATATATTTTCTGCTCTCAAGAAGCTTATTAGGGGAGATATGACATGTACACAGATAATTGCAATAACACTGTGATAAAAGACTGTGTAATAGAGATAAAGGAGATACACAAACATGGTACTGAAAGAAAATTGGGGAGGAATAGGGGAGGAAAGAGAGAGAAGGAGCCATATCTTTTTTATCTGTCCCTTTTTCTCTCAGAGCTGCCACTTTATAGAGTTCAGGCCCTTACCACCTCGTTTCCTAAACTATTAGTGTCCTTTTCATTGTTTTGCCTGAGTTTCTTCATTTTATCCTTAAAATAAATGCAAAATGAGGCACATGTTGATCTATTGAAGAAGTTCAAGTGCCTCATCTGCCTCTAGGACAGAATACAAACACATTGCATTTGAAGTCATTTATACTTTGGCTTCTTTTTCCTAGGGAGAGCAAGTCTTTTAAGGTTCTTAAGAATCTCTCATTTTCTCATCTGTAAAAATGGCAAAGTTATAGCACGTTACCTCACTGGGCTGTTTGTGAGGTTCTAATGAAAACCTATAAGATCTTTTAATTTAGAGTCTACCTGCTGCTCCCTCTGTTAGGAACTATCTGTTCACCAGCCTTCCTCGATTCTTTTCTTTTTCCTTTTTCTCTTCTCTACGTTTGTCTTAGAAGAGTTTCTTTGCCTGGGATAATGAAAGGTTCAGTGACTTGTCAAAGCCAATTAATGTCAGACAGGGCTTGAAGCGGAACCTTCCTCACTTGAAGGGCAATTCTTGGTCCAATATACCCTGCTTCCTTGTACTCATCAAAGTTTTTTCATGAAGACAGGAAATTTCTAAATTTTTTTTTTTTTAATAATCTGTGCTGGATTGATTGATTAGTGTTAGCAGAAGAAACTTTTGTTTTATCAAGGTCATTTTCTGGTTATAAAAACTATTTACCTTCATTTATTTTTGGTATTGCTCTTAAAAACAGAACCATTTTCCAAGAAACTTCTAATGTGGATTCTGATATATGGTAGAATAAATTATAATGAAGATCCTTCAGTTGGGAAGCTTCATAGATTCGTGGGGTTGTCTTCAGATGTTTTGTTGATTGTACAGTAGTCTCTTAAGAGATTTTGTGCACATTCCCAATATATTTCTAGTTACAAAAATTTATAATTTGTAACTATACTAATACATACATTATGAAAGAAAATGTTGTTGTTTTATCTTTCATCTTTTAAAAAGATATTTTTTCATAATGTATGTATTGTATTAGTATTCATGTCTTTTATAGCATGTCTTTTACTTTTTAAATTTTATTCATCATCAACAACCAAAAAAAACCCCTTTTTGCCTAGACCAGAACCACATACAAGGTATGTGCTGCTGCTGCTGTGGAAGTAGGGAATGAAGGACAGACACAGCTTAAGGAACTAAGGCCACCTAGGAATGACAGATAAAATGCTTGCCTACCTGGTGAGCACACAGCCTGTACTGAACTTAGTTAGGCAAAGGAAAAAAGCAGAGCAGGTGGTGGCTGCAAACATGGCCAACAGTTATTATAAATGAATTCTTATATACTCCTTACGAGCATGTGTTCTATTCTGGAAATCACTGGGTAAAAGATTTCTGGAATTTGATTTCTGTCATTGGAATTAGAAATGAATTTCTGAGGCTTATTTGAGTTTAATGAGGTCAGCTTGTCCAGGCAGAGTGATTTACCATAATTACTTTTGATTATTCTATACCACTTGGATAAATTTGTATCTTGCAACTTGGTCTCAGAAATGGAATAAATTTGATAGTTAAAAACCTCACCTTTATGCTTTAGCAGCTAATAGTCAGAAGAATTTTTTTCATTTGTATGTATATTTTTCTTTTGTCTTCTCTTAAGCCTAAATAAAAATCCTTTTTTACAATCCAAGTTGGTTCTCAAGAGCAGGAGTTCTTATTATCCTCAGGTCCAATCTTTGGATTGATTTCAGGGACTCTGAATTTGGATGAGGAAAAATTTAAAGCTTTGTTTTTCATTGAACTCTCACTGTCATTAAAAACATGATTTTGAGAAGAAATCCATGGCACTTAAAAGATGATGAACTTTTTAAACTGGTGTCCAGATTGAAAGACAGTACTCCAAGTGTTTGGGCAGAGTTTATCAGGTATATCACCTCTTTATCCTTGTGATTTCTTATTGTATCCTAAGGTAGAATTTAGCTTTCATACCTTGATTACTATTACTCTTGATTCACATCAATTTTTTAGTCCACTAAAATCTGCCAGTCTCTTTTGATACACTTTAATTGTAATTGTAAACCTGTTTTTTTTTTCTTCACTTAAAATGAAAGACTTTACATTTATCTCTTTTCAATTACATTTTCCTTTTTTTTTTTATCTACGTTTTTTCCTACGTTTTTTTTTTTTTTTTTTTTTTTTTTTTTTTTTTTTGATAAAGCCTGTTGTATTTAATCTGGAGGCAGAGAACCTAAAGTTAAATGCCATCACTAATGACTACTTCTCAGCTTCAGTTTCCTCATCTATAAAATTATGGGGTGAGATTGTCAGATATCTTTCAGCTCTAGATTTATGAATCCAGAATCTTCTGTCAGTTCTTCTGATCAAATGCCCCAAATTGCTTGAGTTTGGATTTCTTATGAAAGGTAGATAATTCTTAGTTAATGATTTGTTTCTTCAGAACTAGCTTTTAAAGAAGCCATTTTAAAAAAAAATATTTGCAGATTAAACATCCAGCGGGTGCTTTATTTGTTGTGTGTGTGTGTGTGTATCTGTGTGTCTTTACTTTTTTTTTTTTTTTTAATAGTTTTTTATTTACAAGATATGCATGGGTAATTTTTTAGCATTGATCCTTGCAAAACCTTCTATCTCGACTTTTCCCCTCCTTCCTCCCACCCCCTCCCCCAGATGGCAGGTAGACCAATACATGCTAAATATGTTAAAGTATATGTTAAATACAATATATGTATACATATTCATACAGTTATTTTGCTGCACAAGAAAAATCGGACTTAAAAAAACCAAGGTAAAATGAACCTGCGAAGGAAATCAAAAATGCAAGCAGACAAAAAAAAAAAAAAAAAGAGGGATTGGAAATGCTATGTTGTGGTTCACATTCATTTCCCATAGTTCTTTCGCTGGGTGTAGCTGGTTCTCCAAATTATTAAACAAATGGAACTGATTTGGTTCATCTCATTGTTGATCCTATTAAAATAAGATTGCCTTCTCTGCTCTCTCATCTTCCTTCCATGGTCTAATTCTGTGATCTGCTATTTTACTCTACAAGATAAAGTTTAGGGGGAAAAGGGAGAAGTAGGTTATAGAAGAGAAATTTTTGGTTTTCCATTTATTCTTGTAAAGTTTCAGAGAAAATCTCCCCAAAGAGAAAACAGTGAGATTGCATTCTGTTTCCTATTGAGCCAGAAAGAAAGTCCATAGCCCCAAAAGATAAGAAGCAATGAATTGTGACCATTCAAAGTTGTCAGGTCAGTGTCTGGGAATGTTAGGTTTCAGTATATGAGTAGGACTTAGGAGAAGGAATTATTTTCCTATATTGCCGCTGCTGCTTCTTTTTCTTTTCTTCTTCTTCTTCCTTCTTCCTTCTTCCTTCTTTCTTCTTTCTTCCTGCTTCTTCCATTAAGTGACTTGCCCAGGGTCACACAGCTAGGAAATGTTAACTGTCTGATGCCACATTTGAACTCTGGTCCACTTGACTTCAGGGTTGGTTCTCTATCTATTGCTCCACCTAGCTGCCCCCCTATATAGCTTCTTGTTACTGTTTTATCCTTCATTTCTTCTCAGTTTCTTGTGATTGGCACTATCTTTGTCACCAAATTAACCAACTTATAGAGATGAACTTTTGAAATATTAATTTTGTACAACTGTATTTGGGAACTACTTGTTCAGTATAGTCACTTGGATTAATACATGCTTATTAGCTTAATGGCCCTTACTTATATCTCCTTACCTTTCTCTTCTCTCTCTCTCTCTGCTTTTTTCCTTCCAATGCTTATCTTCTACTTCTTTTTAAAATTTATGTATATTTTTAAATAATAACCTTTTACTTTTCAAAATACATGCAAAGATGGTTTTCAACATTCATCCTTGCAAAATCTTGCATTCCATATTTTCTTTCCTTCCTCCTCCTTGAATCACCTAATTATTGAAAAGAGCCAAGTCCATCATGATTGATTGTCACATAATCTTGTTGCTGTGTACAATGTTCTCTTGATTGGTTCTACTCACCTCACTTAGCATCAGTTTATATAAATCTCTCCAGATTGTAGATATAATATAGATAATGGGAAGAACTTAACAGGAATGTATGAATTCTTTTTCTGTATTTTATTTTCATTATTTCTGTGTTTCCCCTATGACCTGTATAATATGTGCAGGCTCATATTTACTTGAGCTTTGGCCAGGTATAAACATATTTACTTAACCTGAGCTGATGACATTTATCCATATTTGACATTTATCGATATTTAGTCTATTAGCTGGACCACTATCTGCTTGATTGAGCCTGAAGGCCTGATTTTCTGTTTCCTAGAAATCAAGAGATTTTAGGGAAACAAACTTTCCATTCCAATCCCTCCAAATAGCAACTACCAAGTAGATGCCTCCCCCTCCCCTTCTCAATGCTCTCTTACTTTTGATGTAGTTTCTTGTATAAAAGCTATGTATCTTTACTACTTCTTTAGCCCTCCTACTGCAAGCTTTCTCTTTCTTATCTTGTGATGGGACTGCTCATCCTCCAGAGGTTTTTAATAAACAACTTTTCTGCCTTTTACTGAATGATCTCTGAGTAGTCATTTTGGGTAAGGGTCTTCTACATCCCTCATAAGACTGTTCTGAAATTAACCTGTTCAGTATTTCTTATAGAACAATAATCTTCCTTTTCTTTCATATACCATAACTTATTCAGCCATTCCCCAACTAAGGGGCATCCATTCAGTTTCCTGTTTCTTGCCACTACAAAAAGGGCTGCTACAAACATCATTGCACATGTGGTTCTTTTCCCCTTTTTTATAATCTCTGGGATACAGACACTGTATGGATTAAAGAGCATCACAGTTTGACAACTTTTTGGACACAACATTTTCTTCTTAACCTAGGAACTCTGGAATTTTGCTATAAATCTCTTTAATGGGATCTCTTTTTCAGGAAGTAATCAGTAGATTTTTTTTCAGTTTCTATCATCTAGATTATCAGGGCAGTTTTCCTTGACAGTTTCTTGAAAGATGATGTCTAAAGTTTTGGGTTTTTTTTTTTTTTTTTTTTTTTTTTTAATTTTGGCTTTCAGGTAATCCAGTAATTTTTAAGTCTCTCTCTTTTATCTATTTTCCAGGTCAGTTTTTACAGTGAAATATTTTACATTTTATTCTATTTTTTTCATTCTTTTGATTTCAATGTTTTGTTTTTTGCTGAGGCAATTGGGGTTAAGTAACTTGCCCAGGGCCACACAGCTAGGAAGTGTTAAGTGTCTGAGGTGGCATTTGAACTCAAGACCTTCTGACTTCAGGGCTGATGTTCTATCCACTGTGTGCCACCTAGCTGCCCCTTAGTTGTAATTTTAAAAGTATTTTCTTTAGTGAAATTTTGTATCTCTCCATTTGGTCCATTCTGTTTTTTAAAGGGCTCTTTTTTTCAGTGAATTTTGGTGGTTGTGTTGCCATTTGGCCAAAAATATTTTTCCAGAAATGTTTTTCTAGGCATTTTTTTTCTGTAATATTCTCTCTAAAATGTAATTTTCTTTTGTTGGGGTTTTCTTAGGGTTTTCTGGGAGCAGTCTTCCTTTCAGGTTAGTAATGCAGCCTGGGGTTGAGGTCCAAATCCTTTATTGTCTCTTTCCAAGTCTTACCTCCTTTCCTGCTGCCCGGTTAGCTTTCTTATAGTCCAGATCCTTTATTATCTCTTTCCTGGGGCTGGGCAGCTTTCTGGAGAGCCTTTCAGTCAGGCCTTGGTTCTGAGAGCTTGAGCTCCTGCCTGCCTTCTCTGGCTTCTGATTCTCCCCAACTCCGAAGGTTTGTGCTTCAGCTTGCAGCTACCACAAAGGTGGACAATGGAATCAATCTGTCTCAGCCTCTACTTCTACTTCTTGTCCTTTCTGGCCCTGAAAGCTTCTTGCTTATATGTTGTACACTGTGTACAAACCAGTAATTATATCACTAGGAAACCATTATTTGTTGTAGGATTAAATCAGTGCTAAACTAGATTTAACCATTGTCTCCACAATTCCACTTAGTACCTTGTTTAAGTTCTGGTCCATTAACATCTCCTTGTAGGATTAAATCAATCCTACTGAACCATGATAAATTAGATAACTATTGTCTCTTATCAATTCCACTGACTTAGTACCTTATAAGAATCTTTTGTTTCAATTTAGAGTTCTGGCCCATAATACTTTTCCTCATTGGATTTTTGTGTCCCCTTTGCCAGTTGACCTATTCTGTTTTTTAAAGTGATATTTTTTTCAGTATTTTTTGTGCCTGCTTTATATCAAATTGTTGAATTTTCTTTCAAGATTTTCATAAATCATTCTCATTTTTCTTCTCCATTTTTCTTCTTCTTCTTTGAGCCCTTTGATTGCCTGAGACCTTCTGTTTCCTTTTTGAATAAGTTCATTTCTGTACACAGATGAATATGTATACATAATTCTTCCCTTTTGAAACCAATTCTCAGTCATGAGAGAGCAAGCTTCAAGTATTGCCTTCATTCCTAACTCCCATTTTCCTCTCCACTATAAAAACATGTTCTTGTGTGACTTTTCTGAGGACATTTTCCCAATTCTAATTATCTTTTCTCTCTTCTAGGGCATCCAATTTCACCCCTTTAATTTGGAGAAGGGGGTATTCCAACATAATTTATATCCATGTTCCTTGTAACTGCTCTAATAATAAAATTCTTAGGAGATACATATATTTAACTTTATTAAGAACATATGATTACTTGTTCAAATTTACCTTTTTATGATTCTATGGAGTCTTGTATTTGAATATCAGATTTTTTATTCGCAGTGTTTGAATAGTTACTTTCAGGCTACTTGAAATACTTTGTCTTTGACCTGGGATTCTCTTTGAGCTCTGGAATTTGACTATAATATTTTGGAGGGGTTTACATTTTGGGATCTCTTTTCAGGAGGTGATAGATTCTTTCAGTTTCTCTTTTTCCCCATGGACTTATCAGGGCATTTTTTTCCCCTCGATAATTTCTTAAAACATGATACTTAGGCACTTTCTTTAATCATGACTTTTATGTAGTCTAGTAATTCTTAAATTCTCTCTTCTTGATATAATTTCTAGGTCAGTTATTTCTCTGATAAGAGCTTTTCATTTTTTCTAGTATTATTCTTATGACTTTATTTTATTGTTTTGAGGTGTCTCATGGAGTCATTAACTTCTGCTTGTCCATTAAAAATTTTAAGGAGGGATAGCTAGGTAGTGCATTGGATAGAGCATCAGTCCTGAAGTCAGGAGGACCTGAGTTCAAATGTGTCCTCCAACACTTAACACTTCCTAGCTGTGTGACCTTAGGAAAGTCACTTAACCCAATTGCCTCACAAAAAAAAAAAAAAAAAGAAAGAAAAAAGAAAAGAATTTTCTTCAGTGAAATTTTTTTCTCATTTTGCATTTGGGCAGTTCTGTTTGTTGTTGTTGTTGCTGTTGTTGTTTTAAAGTAAATTTCTTCAGTGAATTTTTGTGCTGCTTTTACTATTTGGCCAATTCTGTTTTTTAAGGTGGTTTTTTTTTCCCCCCCCAGCATTTTTCTTTTCTCTTACTCTTCTTTTCTCTTACTAGGCTTATTCTTTGTTCATAATTTTCTCGCATTACTTTCTTTTCCTAATTTTTCCACTACTACTCTTTATTTCTTTCTTTTCCAGGAATTCCTGTTGGGCTTGGGTACTGTTAGTATTTTCCTTGAGGCTTTTTTTTTTTTTTTTTTTTTTTTTTTATTATAATAGCTGTTTGCCCATTGTTGTCTTTTTTCTAAGTTTATATCTGTTTGGTCTTCCCTGCCACTTTATAATGACTTTTTATGGTGAGATTCTTTTTGTTGTTGTTAGCTCATTTTTTTCCAGTTTATTTCTTGGATTTGACCTTTATAATAAAGTTGAATTCTCCTAACTTGGGGGTTCTGGAGATATTGCCCCAAGTTTTAGGCTTTTTCATGCTGTGGTTTTCTTAGTTCTGGGGGTTTGCACTTTTGGTGTTCTCAAGATGATGTGATTCTGGGAGGAGTTTGGTTGCTGCAGTCTTGGAAACTACTGTAATCTTTTCCCTGGAAGAGCTCCTAGTCTTCTCAGACCATTTATATTTAACAGATTTTTTTTTGGCTGAATTGAAGCAGAGAAATTGATGGATAAGTCATAATTGATATTGAGGTTTTTCCTTATACTCATTTATCATATCACTAATGTAGAATTAATATAAAATCACCATAATATTGAGAAAGCATTTGAATTCTGTGAAATGGCTAAATTCTTCAGTGTAAGCTCTTAACATATGCCCTATATCTTTTGAAAAGTAAGAGATATGGCTATAAAGTATTGAAACAAATTTTCATATGAGGTATATGCTTCACTAAAATATATATTAGTATGTTTTGAATTGTATCATTTTGTCCAGTCTTTATGTGAGTATGTTATATTGTGGCAGCATAAAAAAAAAAGGTAACTTTTCTTTAGAGCAAAGAATTTATATCAGATTTTGTGAAATGTTAAATGAATCTGAAAATGAATCTTGGAGTTGTGATGAAACTTGATTTCTGAAGTGACCCAAGGTAAACTCTGCAGTATCAGTACCAAACTGATAACAGTATTAACTATCAAGCTCTTGTTTCATATGCAAAAGTACCAAACTTTTGCATTTGAAAATCACAAAGGAAGACTATAGATTCCTTATACTGACATAAGTGACATTGTTCTTACAAAATTCATTCCATAATACCAGTCAGTCCAGCTTACTTATGCAGAAATTCTTAATTTTTTAAAGGAGTTACTATAAAAGAAAAATGGTTGAATTGTAGTGCAATGATTGGCATTATTACCATGACAGTGAACCATGTTAGTGTGGTGTCTGTGGAAATTCGTGATAAAAAATATTACTCAGCTTGATTGTCCACTGTGTTTGGCTTTGAATGCTTTTTGACTGTTTTCAAAAATTCAATCTACTATCAAAGGAAGATTTGCTCGCTATTGAGGATTTTAAGAGTGTTGTTTCTGAAGGTAGTTCTAAGAGAACAGTTTTCACAACGCTGTGAGCGTTGTTAGCATCACTGGAATTACATGGCTGTACTAGGTTACTACTGCGTATGGGACAACACTTTTCTGGATGTGTAAGTTCTGAATATATACATTTATTTAAGAAAAAAACAACAATCTCATTATTTTACATACCTCATGCTGCCATTCTAATGAAAATATTTCTTTTCTTTTTTTTTTTTTTTAAGCTAGATCAGAAAAATCTTCTGTACATGAAAACATTAAACAATTTAATTTTCTTTTTATTTCAGTTCCTGGAATAGATGGAGGTGCTTTAACTGATACTACTCTCACAGATTCCTATTTCAGCACCAGCTTTATTGGAGTCAATGGATTTGGAAGTCCTGGAGAAAACAAGTTTCCCATGATGCAGGTAATGTTAGCAAGATTTAGTATAATTATTCTGTTTTTCAGTAGTTTAGCTATATTTTATGTTAGTCATTATCTGACTGCTAGAGAGTAGTTTTCACTCCTGCTTTTAGATCAGAGAAGAAGGTCTGCATCTGCAGGTTAGTCTGTCCTTAGGTACTTGGAATAACAATATGTAGTTTTTCTTTTTGCTTCCTCTATCCTCCACCCTCCTCTCAAAAAAAATCATTCTTTTTTAATAGGTTAGATCAGATTAAACTGCATATAAGGTTGGTTTTGGAGGGGGGAAAAGTTTTTAAAAATCAATAGCTTGAGGATGAACAAGCACATGCATATATGAATCTCAATTTGTTCATCTGTTAAATGAGGGTAATATTTATACTTAGCATAGAGAATTGTTATGTAAAACTGTATAAATGTGGGGTATGGTTCTTATTTCATTTATACCCACACATTTAGAGATGAATATCTTTCTGAGTATTGTTTTTGCTAATGCAGATAGCATGTTATCATTTCTTTATGGTATTTCACTGAATCACTGTTCTAGCAAACATGTTTTGCCCAAAGCTTTCTTTCCTTAGAAGCAGACTTTTTTTTTTTTTTTTTTTTTTTTTTTTTTTACATTTTACATGTGTTACAATATAGTCTAAGTACAATACATGTGTGTGAATATCATTTTCTTGTTGCACAATAAACATTAGAATCCGAAGGTACATGCAACCTGGGCAGACAGATTGTAGTGCTAACAATTTACATTCACTTCCCAGTGTTTCTTCTCTGGGTGTAGCTACCTCTGTCCATCATTGATCAACTGGAAGTGAGTTGGATCTTCTTTATGTTGAAGATTTCCACTTCCATCAGAATACATCCTCATACAGTATTGTTGTTGAAGTATACAGTGATCTTCTGGTTCTGCTCATTTCACTCAGCATCAGTTGATTTAAGTCTCTCCAGGCCTCTCTGTATTCCTCCTGCTGGTCATTTCTTACCGAGCAATAATATTCCATAACTTTCATATACCACAATTTACCCAACCATTCTCCAACTGATGGACATCCATTCATCTTCCAGTTTCTAGCTACAACAAAAAGAGCTGCCACAAACATTTTGGCACATATATGCCTCTTTCCGCTCTTTAGTATTTCTTTGGGATATAATCCCAGTAGTAGCGCTGCTGGGTCAAAGGGTATGCACAGTTTGATAACTTTTTGGGCATAATTCCAGATTGCTCTCCAGAATGGCTGGATTCTTTCACAACTCCACCAGCAATGTATTAGTGTCCCAATTTCCCCACATCCCCTCCAACATTTGTCATTATTTGTTCCTGTCATCTTAGCCAATCTGACAGGTGTGTAGTGGTATCTCAGAGTGGTCTTAATTTGCATTTCTCTGATCAGTAGTGATTTGGAACACTCTTTCATGTGAGTGGATATAGTTTCAATTTCTTCCTCTGAGAATTGTCTGTTCATATCCTTTGACCATTTATCAATTGGAGAATGGTTCGGTTTCTTATAAATTATGGTCAGTTCTCTATATATTTTGGAAATGAGACCTTTGTCAGAACCTTTGTTTTTAAAAATATTTTCCCAGTTTGTTACTTCCCTTCTAATCTTGTTTGCATTAGTATTATTTGTACAGAAACTTTTTAGTTTGATGTAATCAAAATCTTCTATTTTGTGATCAATAATGATCTCTAGTTCTCCTCTGGTCATAAATTCAGAAGCAGACTTTTTAAGATTTCTTTTTTTGCAGAGGCATGATTGGGAACCATCTTATTGGATATTTCTCTTAGCTTTTGGCTTTCAGCAACATGCTGAACACATTATACTTGCCTCTTTGCACTTCTTTCTCTAGCTTTTGCCACTGTGCCACACAGACTGGTCTTATAAATATTTAGGCAGAATTGGAAGGCCCCTTGTCCTGAAATACCAGTCCCTTCATAGCTTTGATAATCATTCCCCTATTATTACTTCATTCCTTTTGACATTGCACATCTAGGGGAAAAGGAGGTTGAAGTAGGAATGAGAACTGATTCTTAACTTTCTTTGTATCCCTGGCATTTAGCACAGTGCCTAGATATAGTAGGCAGTTAATAAATGGTTGTTAATTTGACTTGGCATGACAGAGGAGAAAAGAAAGCTTTGAAGACAAATTTCTCCCAAAATTTTTATTTTTGTATGCTGCTTTGTTGTGTTTTTGGGAAAGAGTAGTATACATAGCTGAATCCTGTATAATACCATAGTTTGAAAAATGATGATCATTTCTACAATACTAACTACTATTGCTCATTTGATCTTTAATGATTATCCAGTTTTGTTTTATAATAAAGTAGCATTGATTTATGAAATATTTCATTTCAATTTGTTAAATATAAAGAAGTGTTGTTAAATATCTATTATATATATATATATATATATATATATTTTTTTTTTTTTTTAAAAGATGTCACATTAGGTGTATTGTATAATATTTTCAGTATCCTGTCAGATTAATTTTATTTATCCTACATAATAGGGTAAAATAGTATCTAGAAGATAATCTGAAAGATCTTTGGGAAGACAGCAGATTTTTCTTTATAATGTTTTAATTTTCTTTTGAGATCCTCTCCTACTTCCATTTGGTACAGTTTGTTTAATTTGTGAGTAAAGGTTTTATTCATTATGATACATTTATATAGTATGTATTTATGCACATATGTATATATATATATCTTTTAAGAAAAACATTTTTTAATTAAGAAATCATTTCTCAGCAATGTTTCTTGAATTAAATATGTCAGTTAATTATTATACTTA